>NC_068383.1:29525371-29565393 GCF_023724105.1 Carassius gibelio | reverse complement strand
AGTCCAGTAATGCTGAAATAGTGTTTCTGTTCAAATGAAGTGAAATCAAGCCCAAATCTGCTCAAAAGCTTGTCTCTCTAATAGAGAAAGCTGTTTCATTCAGTATTCAGTGCAAATCTTGCCATACTGAAACATGCTTATGCCATATGAAATACAATGTTTTCTGCAATGCTGTAAGACAGTTTTTAATGTGTTAGAAGTTATATGCACAAAAACTTATGTTAGGACTTCAATGATCAAGATTGTCAGTTTACAGCTTTCTGAGTCCAGTAATGCTGAAATAGTGTTTCTGTTCAAATGAAGTGAAATCAAGCCCAAATCTGCTCAAAAG
Source organism: Carassius gibelio (assembly GCF_023724105.1). NCBI lineage: Eukaryota > Metazoa > Chordata > Actinopteri > Cypriniformes > Cyprinidae > Carassius > Carassius gibelio. The sequence continues at coordinate 29,565,062 of NC_068383.1, read as the reverse complement.
CTTGTCTCTCTAATAGAGAAAGCTGTTTCATTCAGTATTCAGTGCAAATCTTGCCAAACTGATAGATGCTTATGCCTTATGAAGTACAATGTTTTCTGCAATGCTGTAAGACAGTTTTTAATGTGTTAGAAGTTATATACACAAAAACTAATGTTAGGACTTCAATGATCAAGATTGTCAGTTTACAGCTTTCTGAGTCCAGTAATGTTGAAATAGTGTTTCTGTTCAAATGAAGTGAAATCAAGCCCAAATCTGCTCAAAAGCTTGTCTCTCTATTAGAGAAAGCTGTTTCATTCAGTATTCAGTGCAAATCTTGCCAAACTGATGGATGCTTATGCCTTATGAAGTACAATGCTTTCTGCAATGCTGTAAGACAGTTTTTAATGTGTTAGAAGTTATATACACAAAAACTAATGTTAGGACTTCAATGATCAAGATTGTCAGTTTACAGCTTTCTGAGTCCAGTAATGTTGAAATAGTGTTTCTGTTCAAATGAAGTGAAATCAAGCCCAAATCTGCTCCAAAGCTTGTCTCTCTAATAGAGAAAGCTGTTTCATTCAGTATTCAGTGCAAATCTTGCCAAACTGATAGATGCTTATGCCATATGAAGTACAATGTTTTCTGCAATGCTGTAAGACAGTTTTTAATGTGTTAGAAGTAATATGCACAAAAACTTATGTTAGGACTTCAATGATCAAGATTGTCAGTTTACAGCTTTCTGAGTCCAGTAATGCTGAAATAGTGCTTCTGTTCAAATGAAGTGAAATCTAGCCCAAATCTGCTCAAAAGCTTGTCTCTCTATTAGAGAAAGCTGTTTCATTCAGTATTCAGTGCAAATCTTGCCAAACTGATGGATGCTTATGCCTTATGAAGTACAATGTTTTCTGCAATGCTGTAAGACAGTTTTTAATGTGTTAGAAGTTATATGCACAAAAACTTATGTTAGGACTTCAATGATCAAGATTGTCAGTTTACAGCTTTCTGAGTCCAGTAATGCTGAAATAGTGCTTCTGTTCAAATGAAGTGAAATCTAGCCCAAATCTGCTCAAAAGCTTGTCTCTCTATTAGAGAAAGCTGTTTCATTCAGTATTCAGTGCAAATCTTGCCAAACTGATAGATGCTTATGCCTTATGAAGTACAATGTTTTCTGCAATGCTGTAAGACAGTTTTTAATGATGTGTTAGAAGTTATATGCACAAAAACTTATGTTAGGACTTCAATGATCAAGATTGTCAGTTTACAGCTTTCTGAGTCCAGTAATGCTGAAATAGTGTTTCTGTTCAAATGAAGTGAAATCAAGCCCAAATCTGCTCAAAAGCTTGTCTCTCTAATAGAGAAAGCTGTTTCATTCAGTATTCAGTGCAAATCTTGCCATACTGAAACATGCTTATGCCATATGAAATACAATGTTTTCTGCAATGCTGTAAGACAGTTTTTAATGTGTTAGAAGTTATATGCACAAAAACTTATGTTAGGACTTCAATGATCAAGATTGTCAGTTTACAGCTTTCTGAGTCCAGTAATGCTGAAATAGTGCTTCTGTTCAAATGAAGTGAAATCAAGCCCAAATCTGCTCAAAAGCTTGTCTCTCTATTAGAGAAAGCTGTTTCATTCAGTATTCAGTGCAAATCTTGCCAAACTGATAGATGCTTATGCCTTATGAAGTACAATGTTTTCTGCAATGCTGTAAGACAGTTTTTAATGTGTTAGAAGTTATATACACAAAAACTAATGTTAGGACTTCAATGATCAAGATTGTCAGTTTACAGCTTTCTGAGTCCAGTAATGTTGAAATAGTGTTTCTGTTCAAATGAAGTGAAATCAAGCCCAAATCTGCTCAAAAGCTTGTCTCTCTATTAGAGAAAGCTGTTTCATTCAGTATTCAGTGCAAATCTTGCCAAACTGATAGATGCTTATGCCTTATGAAGTACAATGTTTTCTGCAATGCTGTAAGACAGTTTTTAATGATGTGTTAGAAGTTATATGCACAAAAACTTATGTTAGGACTTCAATGATCAAGATTGTCAGTTTACAGCTTTCTGAGTCCAGTAATGCTGAAATAGTGTTTCTGTTCAAATGAAGTGAAATCAAGCCCAAATCTGCTCAAAAGCTTGTCTCTCTAATAGAGAAAGCTGTTTCATTCAGTATTCAGTGCAAATCTTGCCATACTGAAACATGCTTATGCCATATGAAATACAATGTTTTCTGCAATGCTGTAAGACAGTTTTTAATGTGTTAGAAGTTATATGCACAAAAACTTATGTTAGGACTTCAATGATCAAGATTGTCAGTTTACAGCTTTCTGAGTCCAGTAATGCTGAAATAGTGTTTCTGTTCAAATGAAGTGAAATCAAGCCCAAATCTGCTCAAAAGCTTGTCTCTCTAATAGAGAAAGCTGTTTCATTCAGTATTCAGTGCAAATCTTGCCAAACTGATAGATGCTTATGCCTTATGAAGTACAATGTTTTCTGCAATGCTGTAAGACAGTTTTTAATGTGTTAGAAGTTATATACACAAAAACTAATGTTAGGACTTCAATGATCAAGATTGTCAGTTTACAGCTTTCTGAGTCCAGTAATGCTGAAATAGTGCTTCTGTTCAAATGAAGTGAAATCTAGCCCAAATCTGCTCAAAAGCTTGTCTCTCTATTAGAGAAAGCTGTTTCATTCAGTATTCAGTGCAAATCTTGCCAAACTGATAGATGCGTATGCCTTATGAAGTACAATGTTTTCTGCAATGCTGTAAGACAGTTTTTAATAATGTGTTAGAAGTTGTATGCACAAAAACTTATGTTAGGACTTCAATGATCAAGATTGTCAGTTTACAGCTTTCTGAGTCCAGTAATGTTGAAATAGTGTTTCTGTTCAAATGAAGTGAAATCAAGCCCAAATCTGCTCCAAAGCTTGTCTCTCTAATAGAGAAAGCCGTTTCATTCAGTATTCAGTGCAAATCTTGCCAAACTGATAGATGCTTATGCCATATGAAGTACAATGTTTTCTGCAATGCTGTAAGACAGTTTTTAATGTGTTAGAAGTAATATGCACAAAAACTTATGTTAGGACTTCAATGATCAAGATTGTCAGTTTACAGCTTTCTGAGTCCAGTAATGCTGAAATAGTGCTTCTGTTCAAATGAAGTGAAATCTAGCCCAAATCTGCTCAAAAGCTTGTCTCTCTATTAGAGAAAGCTGTTTCATTCAGTATTCAGTGCAAATCTTGCCAAACTGATGGATGCTTATGCCTTATGAAGTACAATGTTTTCTGCAATGCTGTAAGACAGTTTTTAATGTGTTAGAAGTTATATGCACAAAAACTTATGTTAGGACTTCAATGATCAAGATTGTCAGTTTACAGCTTTCTGAGTCCAGTAATGCTGAAATAGTGCTTCTGTTCAAATGAAGTGAAATCTAGCCCAAATCTGCTCAAAAGCTTGTCTCTCTATTAGAGAAAGCTGTTTCATTCAGTATTCAGTGCAAATCTTGCCAAACTGATAGATGCTTATGCCTTATGAAGTACAATGTTTTCTGCAATGCTGTAAGACAGTTTTTAATGATGTGTTAGAAGTTATATGCACAAAAACTTATGTTAGGACTTCAATGATCAAGATTGTCAGTTTACAGCTTTCTGAGTCCAGTAATGCTGAAATAGTGTTTCTGTTCAAATGAAGTGAAATCAAGCCCAAATCTGCTCAAAAGCTTGTCTCTCTAATAGAGAAAGCTGTTTCATTCAGTATTCAGTGCAAATCTTGCCATACTGAAACATGCTTATGCCATATGAAATACAATGTTTTCTGCAATGCTGTAAGACAGTTTTTAATGTGTTAGAAGTTATATACACAAAAACTAATGTTAGGACTTCAATGATCAAGATTGTCAGTTTACAGCTTTCTGAGTCCAGTAATGTTGAAATAGTGTTTCTGTTCAAATGAAGTGAAATCAAGCCCAAATCTGCTCAAAAGCTTGTCTCTCTATTAGAGAAAGCTGTTTCATTCAGTATTCAGTGCAAATCTTGCCAAACTGATAGATGCTTATGCCTTATGAAGTACAATGTTTTCTGCAATGCTGTAAGACAGTTTTTAATGATGTGTTAGAAGTTATATGCACAAAAACTTATGTTAGGACTTCAATGATCAAGATTGTCAGTTTACAGCTTTCTGAGTCCAGTAATGCTGAAATAGTGTTTCTGTTCAAATGAAGTGAAATCAAGCCCAAATCTGCTCAAAAGCTTGTCTCTCTAATAGAGAAAGCTGTTTCATTCAGTATTCAGTGCAAATCTTGCCATACTGAAACATGCTTATGCCATATGAAATACAATGTTTTCTGCAATGCTGTAAGACAGTTTTTAATGTGTTAGAAGTTATATGCACAAAAACTTATGTTAGGACTTCAATGATCAAGATTGTCAGTTTACAGCTTTCTGAGTCCAGTAATGCTGAAATAGTGTTTCTGTTCAAATGAAGTGAAATCAAGCCCAAATCTGCTCAAAAGCTTGTCTCTCTAATAGAGAAAGCTGTTTCATTCAGTATTCAGTGCAAATCTTGCCAAACTGATAGATGCTTATGCCTTATGAAGTACAATGTTTTCTGCAATGCTGTAAGACAGTTTTTAATGTGTTAGAAGTTATATACACAAAAACTAATGTTAGGACTTCAATGATCAAGATTGTCAGTTTACAGCTTTCTGAGTCCAGTAATGTTGAAATAGTGTTTCTGTTCAAATGAAGTGAAATCAAGCCCAAATCTGCTCAAAAGCTTGTCTCTCTATTAGAGAAAGCTGTTTCATTCAGTATTCAGTGCAAATCTTGCCAAACTGATGGATGCTTATGCCTTATGAAGTACAATGCTTTCTGCAATGCTGTAAGACAGTTTTTAATGTGTTAGAAGTTATATACACAAAAACTAATGTTAGGACTTCAATGATCAAGATTGTCAGTTTACAGCTTTCTGAGTCCAGTAATGTTGAAATAGTGTTTCTGTTCAAATGAAGTGAAATCAAGCCCAAATCTGCTCCAAAGCTTGTCTCTCTAATAGAGAAAGCTGTTTCATTCAGTATTCAGTGCAAATCTTGCCAAACTGATAGATGCTTATGCCATATGAAGTACAATGTTTTCTGCAATGCTGTAAGACAGTTTTTAATGTGTTAGAAGTAATATGCACAAAAACTTATGTTAGGACTTCAATGATCAAGATTGTCAGTTTACAGCTTTCTGAGTCCAGTAATGCTGAAATAGTGCTTCTGTTCAAATGAAGTGAAATCTAGCCCAAATCTGCTCAAAAGCTTGTCTCTCTATTAGAGAAAGCTGTTTCATTCAGTATTCAGTGCAAATCTTGCCAAACTGATGGATGCTTATGCCTTATGAAGTACAATGTTTTCTGCAATGCTGTAAGACAGTTTTTAATGTGTTAGAAGTTATATGCACAAAAACTTATGTTAGGACTTCAATGATCAAGATTGTCAGTTTACAGCTTTCTGAGTCCAGTAATGCTGAAATAGTGCTTCTGTTCAAATGAAGTGAAATCTAGCCCAAATCTGCTCAAAAGCTTGTCTCTCTATTAGAGAAAGCTGTTTCATTCAGTATTCAGTGCAAATCTTGCCAAACTGATAGATGCTTATGCCTTATGAAGTACAATGTTTTCTGCAATGCTGTAAGACAGTTTTTAATGATGTGTTAGAAGTTATATGCACAAAAACTTATGTTAGGACTTCAATGATCAAGATTGTCAGTTTACAGCTTTCTGAGTCCAGTAATGCTGAAATAGTGTTTCTGTTCAAATGAAGTGAAATCAAGCCCAAATCTGCTCAAAAGCTTGTCTCTCTAATAGAGAAAGCTGTTTCATTCAGTATTCAGTGCAAATCTTGCCATACTGAAACATGCTTATGCCATATGGAATACAATGTTTTCTGCAATGCTGTAAGACAGTTTTTAATGTGTTAGAAGTAATATGCACAAAAACTTATGTTAGGACTTCAATGATCAAGATTGTCAGTTTACAGAGTCCAGTAATGCTGAAATAGTGCTTCTGTTCAAATGAAGTGAAATCTAGCCCAAATCTGCTCAAAAGCTTGTCTCTCTATTAGAGAAAGCTGTTTCATTCAGTATTCAGTGCAAATCTTGCCAAACTGATGGATGCTTATGCCTTATGAAGTACAATGTTTTCTGCAATGCTGTAAGACAGTTTTTAATGTGTTAGAAGTTATATGCACAAAAACTTATGTTAGGACTTCAATGATCAAGATTGTCAGTTTACAGCTTTCTGAGTCCAGTAATGCTGAAATAGTGCTTCTGTTCAAATGAAGTGAAATCTAGCCCAAATCTGCTCAAAAGCTTGTCTCTCTATTAGAGAAAGCTGTTTCATTCAGTATTCAGTGCAAATCTTGCCAAACTGATAGATGCTTATGCCTTATGAAGTACAATGTTTTCTGCAATGCTGTAAGACAGTTTTTAATGATGTGTTAGAAGTTATATGCACAAAAACTTATGTTAGGACTTCAATGATCAAGATTGTCAGTTTACAGCTTTCTGAGTCCAGTAATGCTGAAATAGTGTTTCTGTTCAAATGAAGTGAAATCAAGCCCAAATCTGCTCAAAAGCTTGTCTCTCTAATAGAGAAAGCTGTTTCATTCAGTATTCAGTGCAAATCTTGCCATACTGAAACATGCTTATGCCATATGGAATACAATGTTTTCTGCAATGCTGTAAGACAGTTTTTAATGTGTTAGAAGTTATATGCACAAAAACTTATGTTAGGACTTCAATGATCAAGATTGTCAGTTTACAGCTTTCTGAGTCCAGTAATGCTGAAATAGTGCTTCTGTTCAAATGAAGTGAAATCAAGCCCAAATCTGCTCAAAAGCTTGTCTCTCTATTAGAGAAAGCTGTTTCATTCAGTATTCAGTGCAAATCTTGCCAAACTGATAGATGCTTATGCCTTATGAAGTACAATGTTTTCTGCAATGCTGTAAGACAGTTTTTAATGTGTTAGAAGTTATATACACAAAAACTAATGTTAGGACTTCAATGATCAAGATTGTCAGTTTACAGCTTTCTGAGTCCAGTAATGTTGAAATAGTGTTTCTGTTCAAATGAAGTGAAATCAAGCCCAAATCTGCTCAAAAGCTTGTCTCTCTATTAGAGAAAGCTGTTTCATTCAGTATTCAGTGCAAATCTTGCCAAACTGATAGATGCTTATGCCTTATGAAGTACAATGTTTTCTGCAATGCTGTAAGACAGTTTTTAATGATGTGTTAGAAGTTATATGCACAAAAACTTATGTTAGGACTTCAATGATCAAGATTGTCAGTTTACAGCTTTCTGAGTCCAGTAATGCTGAAATAGTGTTTCTGTTCAAATGAAGTGAAATCAAGCCCAAATCTGCTCAAAAGCTTGTCTCTCTAATAGAGAAAGCTGTTTCATTCAGTATTCAGTGCAAATCTTGCCATACTGAAACATGCTTATGCCATATGAAATACAATGTTTTCTGCAATGCTGTAAGACAGTTTTTAATGTGTTAGAAGTTATATGCACAAAAACTTATGTTAGGACTTCAATGATCAAGATTGTCAGTTTACAGCTTTCTGAGTCCAGTAATGCTGAAATAGTGTTTCTGTTCAAATGAAGTGAAATCAAGCCCAAATCTGCTCAAAAGCTTGTCTCTCTAATAGAGAAAGCTGTTTCATTCAGTATTCAGTGCAAATCTTGCCAAACTGATAGATGCTTATGCCTTATGAAGTACAATGTTTTCTGCAATGCTGTAAGACAGTTTTTAATGTGTTAGAAGTTATATACACAAAAACTAATGTTAGGACTTCAATGATCAAGATTGTCAGTTTACAGCTTTCTGAGTCCAGTAATGTTGAAATAGTGTTTCTGTTCAAATGAAGTGAAATCAAGCCCAAATCTGCTCAAAAGCTTGTCTCTCTATTAGAGAAAGCTGTTTCATTCAGTATTCAGTGCAAATCTTGCCAAACTGATGGATGCTTATGCCTTATGAAGTACAATGCTTTCTGCAATGCTGTAAGACAGTTTTTAATGTGTTAGAAGTTATATACACAAAAACTAATGTTAGGACTTCAATGATCAAGATTGTCAGTTTACAGCTTTCTGAGTCCAGTAATGTTGAAATAGTGTTTCTGTTCAAATGAAGTGAAATCAAGCCCAAATCTGCTCCAAAGCTTGTCTCTCTAATAGAGAAAGCTGTTTCATTCAGTATTCAGTGCAAATCTTGCCAAACTGATAGATGCTTATGCCATATGAAGTACAATGTTTTCTGCAATGCTGTAAGACAGTTTTTAATGTGTTAGAAGTAATATGCACAAAAACTTATGTTAGGACTTCAATGATCAAGATTGTCAGTTTACAGCTTTCTGAGTCCAGTAATGCTGAAATAGTGCTTCTGTTCAAATGAAGTGAAATCTAGCCCAAATCTGCTCAAAAGCTTGTCTCTCTATTAGAGAAAGCTGTTTCATTCAGTATTCAGTGCAAATCTTGCCAAACTGATGGATGCTTATGCCTTATGAAGTACAATGTTTTCTGCAATGCTGTAAGACAGTTTTTAATGTGTTAGAAGTTATATGCACAAAAACTTATGTTAGGACTTCAATGATCAAGATTGTCAGTTTACAGCTTTCTGAGTCCAGTAATGCTGAAATAGTGCTTCTGTTCAAATGAAGTGAAATCTAGCCCAAATCTGCTCAAAAGCTTGTCTCTCTATTAGAGAAAGCTGTTTCATTCAGTATTCAGTGCAAATCTTGCCAAACTGATAGATGCTTATGCCTTATGAAGTACAATGTTTTCTGCAATGCTGTAAGACAGTTTTTAATGATGTGTTAGAAGTTATATGCACAAAAACTTATGTTAGGACTTCAATGATCAAGATTGTCAGTTTACAGCTTTCTGAGTCCAGTAATGCTGAAATAGTGTTTCTGTTCAAATGAAGTGAAATCAAGCCCAAATCTGCTCAAAAGCTTGTCTCTCTAATAGAGAAAGCTGTTTCATTCAGTATTCAGTGCAAATCTTGCCATACTGAAACATGCTTATGCCATATGAAATACAATGTTTTCTGCAATGCTGTAAGACAGTTTTTAATGTGTTAGAAGTTATATGCACAAAAACTTATGTTAGGACTTCAATGATCAAGATTGTCAGTTTACAGCTTTCTGAGTCCAGTAATGTTGAAATAGTGCTTCTGTTCAAATGAAGTGAAATCAAGCCCAAATCTGCTCAAAAGCTTGTCTCTCTATTAGAGAAAGCTGTTTCATTCAGTATTCAGTGCAAATCTTGCCAAACTGATAGATGCTTATGCCTTATGAAGTACAATGTTTTCTGCAATGCTGTAAGACAGTTTTTAATGTGTTAGAAGTTATATACACAAAAACTAATGTTAGGACTTCAATGATCAAGATTGTCAGTTTACAGCTTTCTGAGTCCAGTAATGTTGAAATAGTGTTTCTGTTCAAATGAAGTGAAATCAAGCCCAAATCTGCTCAAAAGCTTGTCTCTCTATTAGAGAAAGCTGTTTCATTCAGTATTCAGTGCAAATCTTGCCAAACTGATAGATGCTTATGCCTTATGAAGTACAATGTTTTCTGCAATGCTGTAAGACAGTTTTTAATGATGTGTTAGAAGTTATATGCACAAAAACTTATGTTAGGACTTCAATGATCAAGATTGTCAGTTTACAGCTTTCTGAGTCCAGTAATGCTGAAATAGTGTTTCTGTTCAAATGAAGTGAAATCAAGCCCAAATCTGCTCAAAAGCTTGTCTCTCTAATAGAGAAAGCTGTTTCATTCAGTATTCAGTGCAAATCTTGCCATACTGAAACATGCTTATGCCATATGAAATACAATGTTTTCTGCAATGCTGTAAGACAGTTTTTAATGTGTTAGAAGTTATATGCACAAAAACTTATGTTAGGACTTCAATGATCAAGATTGTCAGTTTACAGCTTTCTGAGTCCAGTAATGCTGAAATAGTGTTTCTGTTCAAATGAAGTGAAATCAAGCCCAAATCTGCTCAAAAGCTTGTCTCTCTAATAGAGAAAGCTGTTTCATTCAGTATTCAGTGCAAATCTTGCCAAACTGATAGATGCTTATGCCTTATGAAGTACAATGTTTTCTGCAATGCTGTAAGACAGTTTTTAATGTGTTAGAAGTTATATACACAAAAACTAATGTTAGGACTTCAATGATCAAGATTGTCAGTTTACAGCTTTCTGAGTCCAGTAATGTTGAAATAGTGTTTCTGTTCAAATGAAGTGAAATCAAGCCCAAATCTGCTCAAAAGCTTGTCTCTCTATTAGAGAAAGCTGTTTCATTCAGTATTCAGTGCAAATATTGCCAAACTGATGGATGCTTATGCCTTATGAAGTACAATGCTTTCTGCAATGCTGTAAGACAGTTTTTAATGTGTTAGAAGTTATATACACAAAAACTAATGTTAGGACTTCAATGATCAAGATTGTCAGTTTACAGCTTTCTGAGTCCAGTAATGTTGAAATAGTGTTTCTGTTCAAATGAAGTGAAATCAAGCCCAAATCTGCTCCAAAGCTTGTCTCTCTAATAGAGAAAGCTGTTTCATTCAGTATTCAGTGCAAATCTTGCCAAACTGATAGATGCTTATGCCATATGAAGTACAATGTTTTCTGCAATGCTGTAAGACAGTTTTTAATGTGTTAGAAGTAATATGCACAAAAACTTATGTTAGGACTTCAATGATCAAGATTGTCAGTTTACAGCTTTCTGAGTCCAGTAATGCTGAAATAGTGCTTCTGTTCAAATGAAGTGAAATCTAGCCCAAATCTGCTCAAAAGCTTGTCTCTCTATTAGAGAAAGCTGTTTCATTCAGTATTCAGTGCAAATCTTGCCAAACTGATGGATGCTTATGCCTTATGAAGTACAATGTTTTCTGCAATGCTGTAAGACAGTTTTTAATGTGTTAGAAGTTATATGCACAAAAACTTATGTTAGGACTTCAATGATCAAGATTGTCAGTTTACAGCTTTCTGAGTCCAGTAATGCTGAAATAGTGCTTCTGTTCAAATGAAGTGAAATCTAGCCCAAATCTGCTCAAAAGCTTGTCTCTCTATTAGAGAAAGCTGTTTCATTCAGTATTCAGTGCAAATCTTGCCAAACTGATAGATGCTTATGCCTTATGAAGTACAATGTTTTCTGCAATGCTGTAAGACAGTTTTTAATGATGTGTTAGAAGTTATATGCACAAAAACTTATGTTAGGACTTCAATGATCAAGATTGTCAGTTTACAGCTTTCTGAGTCCAGTAATGCTGAAATAGTGTTTCTGTTCAAATGAAGTGAAATCAAGCCCAAATCTGCTCAAAAGCTTGTCTCTCTAATAGAGAAAGCTGTTTCATTCAGTATTCAGTGCAAATCTTGCCATACTGAAACATGCTTATGCCATATGAAATACAATGTTTTCTGCAATGCTGTAAGACAGTTTTTAATGTGTTAGAAGTTATATGCACAAAAACTTATGTTAGGACTTCAATGATCAAGATTGTCAGTTTACAGCTTTCTGAGTCCAGTAATGCTGAAATAGTGCTTCTGTTCAAATGAAGTGAAATCAAGCCCAAATCTGCTCAAAAGCTTGTCTCTCTATTAGAGAAAGCTGTTTCATTCAGTATTCAGTGCAAATCTTGCCAAACTGATAGATGCTTATGCCTTATGAAGTACAATGTTTTCTGCAATGCTGTAAGACAGTTTTTAATGTGTTAGAAGTTATATACACAAAAACTAATGTTAGGACTTCAATGATCAAGATTGTCAGTTTACAGCTTTCTGAGTCCAGTAATGTTGAAATAGTGTTTCTGTTCAAATGAAGTGAAATCAAGCCCAAATCTGCTCAAAAGCTTGTCTCTCTATTAGAGAAAGCTGTTTCATTCAGTATTCAGTGCAAATCTTGCCAAACTGATAGATGCTTATGCCTTATGAAGTACAATGTTTTCTGCAATGCTGTAAGACAGTTTTTAATGATGTGTTAGAAGTTATATGCACAAAAACTTATGTTAGGACTTCAATGATCAAGATTGTCAGTTTACAGCTTTCTGAGTCCAGTAATGCTGAAATAGTGTTTCTGTTCAAATGAAGTGAAATCAAGCCCAAATCTGCTCAAAAGCTTGTCTCTCTAATAGAGAAAGCTGTTTCATTCAGTATTCAGTGCAAATCTTGCCATACTGAAACATGCTTATGCCATATGAAATACAATGTTTTCTGCAATGCTGTAAGACAGTTTTTAATGTGTTAGAAGTTATATGCACAAAAACTTATGTTAGGACTTCAATGATCAAGATTGTCAGTTTACAGCTTTCTGAGTCCAGTAATGCTGAAATAGTGTTTCTGTTCAAATGAAGTGAAATCAAGCCCAAATCTGCTCAAAAGCTTGTCTCTCTAATAGAGAAAGCTGTTTCATTCAGTATTCAGTGCAAATCTTGCCAAACTGATAGATGCTTATGCCTTATGAAGTACAATGTTTTCTGCAATGCTGTAAGACAGTTTTTAATGTGTTAGAAGTTATATACACAAAAACTAATGTTAGGACTTCAATGATCAAGATTGTCAGTTTACAGCTTTCTGAGTCCAGTAATGTTGAAATAGTGTTTCTGTTCAAATGAAGTGAAATCAAGCCCAAATCTGCTCAAAAGCTTGTCTCTCTATTAGAGAAAGCTGTTTCATTCAGTATTCAGTGCAAATCTTGCCAAACTGATGGATGCTTATGCCTTATGAAGTACAATGCTTTCTGCAATGCTGTAAGACAGTTTTTAATGTGTTAGAAGTTATATACACAAAAACTAATGTTAGGACTTCAATGATCAAGATTGTCAGTTTACAGCTTTCTGAGTCCAGTAATGTTGAAATAGTGTTTCTGTTCAAATGAAGTGAAATCAAGCCCAAATCTGCTCCAAAGCTTGTCTCTCTAATAGAGAAAGCTGTTTCATTCAGTATTCAGTGCAAATCTTGCCAAACTGATAGATGCTTATGCCATATGAAGTACAATGTTTTCTGCAATGCTGTAAGACAGTTTTTAATGTGTTAGAAGTAATATGCACAAAAACTTATGTTAGGACTTCAATGATCAAGATTGTCAGTTTACAGCTTTCTGAGTCCAGTAATGCTGAAATAGTGCTTCTGTTCAAATGAAGTGAAATCTAGCCCAAATCTGCTCAAAAGCTTGTCTCTCTATTAGAGAAAGCTGTTTCATTCAGTATTCAGTGCAAATCTTGCCAAACTGATGGATGCTTATGCCTTATGAAGTACAATGTTTTCTGCAATGCTGTAAGACAGTTTTTAATGTGTTAGAAGTTATATGCACAAAAACTTATGTTAGGACTTCAATGATCAAGATTGTCAGTTTACAGCTTTCTGAGTCCAGTAATGCTGAAATAGTGCTTCTGTTCAAATGAAGTGAAATCTAGCCCAAATCTGCTCAAAAGCTTGTCTCTCTATTAGAGAAAGCTGTTTCATTCAGTATTCAGTGCAAATCTTGCCAAACTGATAGATGCTTATGCCTTATGAAGTACAATGTTTTCTGCAATGCTGTAAGACAGTTTTTAATGATGTGTTAGAAGTTATATGCACAAAAACTTATGTTAGGACTTCAATGATCAAGATTGTCAGTTTACAGCTTTCTGAGTCCAGTAATGCTGAAATAGTGTTTCTGTTCAAATGAAGTGAAATCAAGCCCAAATCTGCTCAAAAGCTTGTCTCTCTAATAGAGAAAGCTGTTTCATTCAGTATTCAGTGCAAATCTTGCCATACTGAAACATGCTTATGCCATATGGAATACAATGTTTTCTGCAATGCTGTAAGACAGTTTTTAATGTGTTAGAAGTAATATGCACAAAAACTTATGTTAGGACTTCAATGATCAAGATTGTCAGTTTACAGCTTTCTGAGTCCAGTAATGCTGAAATAGTGCTTCTGTTCAAATGAAGTGAAATCTAGCCCAAATCTGCTCAAAAGCTTGTCTCTCTATTAGAGAAAGCTGTTTCATTCAGTATTCAGTGCAAATCTTGCCAAACTGATGGATGCTTATGCCTTATGAAGTACAATGTTTTCTGCAATGCTGTAAGACAGTTTTTAATGTGTTAGAAGTTATATGCACAAAAACTTATGTTAGGACTTCAATGATCAAGATTGTCAGTTTACAGCTTTCTGAGTCCAGTAATGCTGAAATAGTGCTTCTGTTCAAATGAAGTGAAATCTAGCCCAAATCTGCTCAAAAGCTTGTCTCTCTATTAGAGAAAGCTGTTTCATTCAGTATTCAGTGCAAATCTTGCCAAACTGATAGATGCTTATGCCTTATGAAGTACAATGTTTTCTGCAATGCTGTAAGACAGTTTTTAATGATGTGTTAGAAGTTATATGCACAAAAACTTATGTTAGGACTTCAATGATCAAGATTGTCAGTTTACAGCTTTCTGAGTCCAGTAATGCTGAAATAGTGTTTCTGTTCAAATGAAGTGAAATCAAGCCCAAATCTGCTCAAAAGCTTGTCTCTCTAATAGAGAAAGCTGTTTCATTCAGTATTCAGTGCAAATCTTGCCATACTGAAACATGCTTATGCCATATGGAATACAATGTTTTCTGCAATGCTGTAAGACAGTTTTTAATGTGTTAGAAGTTATATGCACAAAAACTTATGTTAGGACTTCAATGATCAAGATTGTCAGTTTACAGCTTTCTGAGTCCAGTAATGCTGAAATAGTGCTTCTGTTCAAATGAAGTGAAATCAAGCCCAAATCTGCTCAAAAGCTTGTCTCTCTATTAGAGAAAGCTGTTTCATTCAGTATTCAGTGCAAATCTTGCCAAACTGATAGATGCTTATGCCTTATGAAGTACAATGTTTTCTGCAATGCTGTAAGACAGTTTTTAATGTGTTAGAAGTTATATACACAAAAACTAATGTTAGGACTTCAATGATCAAGATTGTCAGTTTACAGCTTTCTGAGTCCAGTAATGTTGAAATAGTGTTTCTGTTCAAATGAAGTGAAATCAAGCCCAAATCTGCTCAAAAGCTTGTCTCTCTATTAGAGAAAGCTGTTTCATTCAGTATTCAGTGCAAATCTTGCCAAACTGATAGATGCTTATGCCTTATGAAGTACAATGTTTTCTGCAATGCTGTAAGACAGTTTTTAATGATGTGTTAGAAGTTATATGCACAAAAACTTATGTTAGGACTTCAATGATCAAGATTGTCAGTTTACAGCTTTCTGAGTCCAGTAATGCTGAAATAGTGTTTCTGTTCAAATGAAGTGAAATCAAGCCCAAATCTGCTCAAAAGCTTGTCTCTCTAATAGAGAAAGCTGTTTCATTCAGTATTCAGTGCAAATCTTGCCATACTGAAACATGCTTATGCCATATGAAATACAATGTTTTCTGCAATGCTGTAAGACAGTTTTTAATGTGTTAGAAGTTATATGCACAAAAACTTATGTTAGGACTTCAATGATCAAGATTGTCAGTTTACAGCTTTCTGAGTCCAGTAATGCTGAAATAGTGTTTCTGTTCAAATGAAGTGAAATCAAGCCCAAATCTGCTCAAAAGCTTGTCTCTCTAATAGAGAAAGCTGTTTCATTCAGTATTCAGTGCAAATCTTGCCAAACTGATAGATGCTTATGCCTTATGAAGTACAATGTTTTCTGCAATGCTGTAAGACAGTTTTTAATGTGTTAGAAGTTATATACACAAAAACTAATGTTAGGACTTCAATGATCAAGATTGTCAGTTTACAGCTTTCTGAGTCCAGTAATGTTGAAATAGTGTTTCTGTTCAAATGAAGTGAAATCAAGCCCAAATCTGCTCAAAAGCTTGTCTCTCTATTAGAGAAAGCTGTTTCATTCAGTATTCAGTGCAAATCTTGCCAAACTGATGGATGCTTATGCCTTATGAAGTACAATGCTTTCTGCAATGCTGTAAGACAGTTTTTAATGTGTTAGAAGTTATATACACAAAAACTAATGTTAGGACTTCAATGATCAAGATTGTCAGTTTACAGCTTTCTGAGTCCAGTAATGTTGAAATAGTGTTTCTGTTCAAATGAAGTGAAATCAAGCCCAAATCTGCTCCAAAGCTTGTCTCTCTAATAGAGAAAGCTGTTTCATTCAGTATTCAGTGCAAATCTTGCCAAACTGATAGATGCTTATGCCATATGAAGTACAATGTTTTCTGCAATGCTGTAAGACAGTTTTTAATGTGTTAGAAGTAATATGCACAAAAACTTATGTTAGGACTTCAATGATCAAGATTGTCAGTTTACAGCTTTCTGAGTCCAGTAATGCTGAAATAGTGCTTCTGTTCAAATGAAGTGAAATCTAGCCCAAATCTGCTCAAAAGCTTGTCTCTCTATTAGAGAAAGCTGTTTCATTCAGTATTCAGTGCAAATCTTGCCAAACTGATGGATGCTTATGCCTTATGAAGTACAATGTTTTCTGCAATGCTGTAAGACAGTTTTTAATGTGTTAGAAGTTATATGCACAAAAACTTATGTTAGGACTTCAATGATCAAGATTGTCAGTTTACAGCTTTCTGAGTCCAGTAATGCTGAAATAGTGCTTCTGTTCAAATGAAGTGAAATCTAGCCCAAATCTGCTCAAAAGCTTGTCTCTCTATTAGAGAAAGCTGTTTCATTCAGTATTCAGTGCAAATCTTGCCAAACTGATAGATGCTTATGCCTTATGAAGTACAATGTTTTCTGCAATGCTGTAAGACAGTTTTTAATGATGTGTTAGAAGTTATATGCACAAAAACTTATGTTAGGACTTCAATGATCAAGATTGTCAGTTTACAGCTTTCTGAGTCCAGTAATGCTGAAATAGTGTTTCTGTTCAAATGAAGTGAAATCAAGCCCAAATCTGCTCAAAAGCTTGTCTCTCTAATAGAGAAAGCTGTTTCATTCAGTATTCAGTGCAAATCTTGCCATACTGAAACATGCTTATGCCATATGAAATACAATGTTTTCTGCAATGCTGTAAGACAGTTTTTAATGTGTTAGAAGTTATATGCACAAAAACTTATGTTAGGACTTCAATGATCAAGATTGTCAGTTTACAGCTTTCTGAGTCCAGTAATGCTGAAATAGTGCTTCTGTTCAAATGAAGTGAAATCAAGCCCAAATCTGCTCAAAAGCTTGTCTCTCTATTAGAGAAAGCTGTTTCATTCAGTATTCAGTGCAAATCTTGCCAAACTGATAGATGCTTATGCCTTATGAAGTACAATGTTTTCTGCAATGCTGTAAGACAGTTTTTAATGTGTTAGAAGTTATATACACAAAAACTAATGTTAGGACTTCAATGATCAAGATTGTCAGTTTACAGCTTTCTGAGTCCAGTAATGTTGAAATAGTGTTTCTGTTCAAATGAAGTGAAATCAAGCCCAAATCTGCTCAAAAGCTTGTCTCTCTATTAGAGAAAGCTGTTTCATTCAGTATTCAGTGCAAATCTTGCCAAACTGATAGATGCTTATGCCTTATGAAGTACAATGTTTTCTGCAATGCTGTAAGACAGTTTTTAATGATGTGTTAGAAGTTATATGCACAAAAACTTATGTTAGGACTTCAATGATCAAGATTGTCAGTTTACAGCTTTCTGAGTCCAGTAATGCTGAAATAGTGTTTCTGTTCAAATGAAGTGAAATCAAGCCCAAATCTGCTCAAAAGCTTGTCTCTCTAATAGAGAAAGCTGTTTCATTCAGTATTCAGTGCAAATCTTGCCATACTGAAACATGCTTATGCCATATGAAATACAATGTTTTCTGCAATGCTGTAAGACAGTTTTTAATGTGTTAGAAGTTATATGCACAAAAACTTATGTTAGGACTTCAATGATCAAGATTGTCAGTTTACAGCTTTCTGAGTCCAGTAATGCTGAAATAGTGTTTCTGTTCAAATGAAGTGAAATCAAGCCCAAATCTGCTCAAAAGCTTGTCTCTCTAATAGAGAAAGCTGTTTCATTCAGTATTCAGTGCAAATCTTGCCAAACTGATAGATGCTTATGCCTTATGAAGTACAATGTTTTCTGCAATGCTGTAAGACAGTTTTTAATGTGTTAGAAGTTATATACACAAAAACTAATGTTAGGACTTCAATGATCAAGATTGTCAGTTTACAGCTTTCTGAGTCCAGTAATGTTGAAATAGTGTTTCTGTTCAAATGAAGTGAAATCAAGCCCAAATCTGCTCAAAAGCTTGTCTCTCTATTAGAGAAAGCTGTTTCATTCAGTATTCAGTGCAAATCTTGCCAAACTGATGGATGCTTATGCCTTATGAAGTACAATGCTTTCTGCAATGCTGTAAGACAGTTTTTAATGTGTTAGAAGTTATATACACAAAAACTAATGTTAGGACTTCAATGATCAAGATTGTCAGTTTACAGCTTTCTGAGTCCAGTAATGTTGAAATAGTGTTTCTGTTCAAATGAAGTGAAATCAAGCCCAAATCTGCTCCAAAGCTTGTCTCTCTAATAGAGAAAGCTGTTTCATTCAGTATTCAGTGCAAATCTTGCCAAACTGATAGATGCTTATGCCATATGAAGTACAATGTTTTCTGCAATGCTGTAAGACAGTTTTTAATGTGTTAGAAGTAATATGCACAAAAACTTATGTTAGGACTTCAATGATCAAGATTGTCAGTTTACAGCTTTCTGAGTCCAGTAATGCTGAAATAGTGCTTCTGTTCAAATGAAGTGAAATCTAGCCCAAATCTGCTCAAAAGCTTGTCTCTCTATTAGAGAAAGCTGTTTCATTCAGTATTCAGTGCAAATCTTGCCAAACTGATGGATGCTTATGCCTTATGAAGTACAATGTTTTCTGCAATGCTGTAAGACAGTTTTTAATGTGTTAGAAGTTATATGCACAAAAACTTATGTTAGGACTTCAATGATCAAGATTGTCAGTTTACAGCTTTCTGAGTCCAGTAATGCTGAAATAGTGCTTCTGTTCAAATGAAGTGAAATCTAGCCCAAATCTGCTCAAAAGCTTGTCTCTCTATTAGAGAAAGCTGTTTCATTCAGTATTCAGTGCAAATCTTGCCAAACTGATAGATGCTTATGCCTTATGAAGTACAATGTTTTCTGCAATGCTGTAAGACAGTTTTTAATGATGTGTTAGAAGTTATATGCACAAAAACTTATGTTAGGACTTCAATGATCAAGATTGTCAGTTTACAGCTTTCTGAGTCCAGTAATGCTGAAATAGTGTTTCTGTTCAAATGAAGTGAAATCAAGCCCAAATCTGCTCAAAAGCTTGTCTCTCTAATAGAGAAAGCTGTTTCATTCAGTATTCAGTGCAAATCTTGCCATACTGAAACATGCTTATGCCATATGGAATACAATGTTTTCTGCAATGCTGTAAGACAGTTTTTAATGTGTTAGAAGTAATATGCACAAAAACTTATGTTAGGACTTCAATGATCAAGATTGTCAGTTTACAGCTTTCTGAGTCCAGTAATGCTGAAATAGTGCTTCTGTTCAAATGAAGTGAAATCTAGCCCAAATCTGCTCAAAAGCTTGTCTCTCTATTAGAGAAAGCTGTTTCATTCAGTATTCAGTGCAAATCTTGCCAAACTGATGGATGCTTATGCCTTATGAAGTACAATGTTTTCTGCAATGCTGTAAGACAGTTTTTAATGTGTTAGAAGTTATATGCACAAAAACTTATGTTAGGACTTCAATGATCAAGATTGTCAGTTTACAGCTTTCTGAGTCCAGTAATGCTGAAATAGTGCTTCTGTTCAAATGAAGTGAAATCTAGCCCAAATCTGCTCAAAAGCTTGTCTCTCTATTAGAGAAAGCTGTTTCATTCAGTATTCAGTGCAAATCTTGCCAAACTGATAGATGCTTATGCCTTATGAAGTACAATGTTTTCTGCAATGCTGTAAGACAGTTTTTAATGATGTGTTAGAAGTTATATGCACAAAAACTTATGTTAGGACTTCAATGATCAAGATTGTCAGTTTACAGCTTTCTGAGTCCAGTAATGCTGAAATAGTGTTTCTGTTCAAATGAAGTGAAATCAAGCCCAAATCTGCTCAAAAGCTTGTCTCTCTAATAGAGAAAGCTGTTTCATTCAGTATTCAGTGCAAATCTTGCCATACTGAAACATGCTTATGCCATATGGAATACAATGTTTTCTGCAATGCTGTAAGACAGTTTTTAATGTGTTAGAAGTTATATGCACAAAAACTTATGTTAGGACTTCAATGATCAAGATTGTCAGTTTACAGCTTTCTGAGTCCAGTAATGCTGAAATAGTGCTTCTGTTCAAATGAAGTGAAATCAAGCCCAAATCTGCTCAAAAGCTTGTCTCTCTATTAGAGAAAGCTGTTTCATTCAGTATTCAGTGCAAATCTTGCCAAACTGATAGATGCTTATGCCTTATGAAGTACAATGTTTTCTGCAATGCTGTAAGACAGTTTTTAATGTGTTAGAAGTTATATACACAAAAACTAATGTTAGGACTTCAATGATCAAGATTGTCAGTTTACAGCTTTCTGAGTCCAGTAATGTTGAAATAGTGTTTCTGTTCAAATGAAGTGAAATCAAGCCCAAATCTGCTCAAAAGCTTGTCTCTCTATTAGAGAAAGCTGTTTCATTCAGTATTCAGTGCAAATCTTGCCAAACTGATAGATGCTTATGCCTTATGAAGTACAATGTTTTCTGCAATGCTGTAAGACAGTTTTTAATGATGTGTTAGAAGTTATATGCACAAAAACTTATGTTAGGACTTCAATGATCAAGATTGTCAGTTTACAGCTTTCTGAGTCCAGTAATGCTGAAATAGTGTTTCTGTTCAAATGAAGTGAAATCAAGCCCAAATCTGCTCAAAAGCTTGTCTCTCTAATAGAGAAAGCTGTTTCATTCAGTATTCAGTGCAAATCTTGCCATACTGAAACATGCTTATGCCATATGAAATACAATGTTTTCTGCAATGCTGTAAGACAGTTTTTAATGTGTTAGAAGTTATATGCACAAAAACTTATGTTAGGACTTCAATGATCAAGATTGTCAGTTTACAGCTTTCTGAGTCCAGTAATGCTGAAATAGTGTTTCTGTTCAAATGAAGTGAAATCAAGCCCAAATCTGCTCAAAAGCTTGTCTCTCTAATAGAGAAAGCTGTTTCATTCAGTATTCAGTGCAAATCTTGCCAAACTGATAGATGCTTATGCCTTATGAAGTACAATGTTTTCTGCAATGCTGTAAGACAGTTTTTAATGTGTTAGAAGTTATATACACAAAAACTAATGTTAGGACTTCAATGATCAAGATTGTCAGTTTACAGCTTTCTGAGTCCAGTAATGCTGAAATAGTGCTTCTGTTCAAATGAAGTGAAATCTAGCCCAAATCTGCTCAAAAGCTTGTCTCTCTATTAGAGAAAGCTGTTTCATTCAGTATTCAGTGCAAATCTTGCCAAACTGTAAGATGCTTATGCCTTATGAAGTACAATGTTTTCTGCAATGCTGTAAGACAGTTTTTAATGATGTGTTAGAAGTTATATGCACAAAAACTTATGTTAGGACTTCAATGATCAAGATTGTCAGTTTACAGCTTTCTGAGTCCAGTAATGCTGAAATAGTGTTTCTGTTCAAATGAAGTGAAATCAAGCCCAAATCTGCTCAAAAGCTTGTCTCTCTAATAGAGAAAGCTGTTTCATTCAGTATTCAGTGCAAATCTTGCCATACTGAAACATGCTTATGCCATACGAAATACAATGTTTTCTGCGATGCTGTAAGACAGTTTTTAATGTGTTAGAAGTTATATGCACAAAAACTTATGTTAGGACTTCAATGATCAAGATTGTCAGTTTACAGCTTTCTGAGTCCAGTAATGCTGAAATAGTGCTTCTGTTCAAATGAAGTGAAATCAAGCCCAAATCTGCTCAAAAGCTTGTCTCTCTATTAGAGAAAGCTGTTTCATTCAGTATTCAGTGCAAATCTTGCCAAACTGATAGATGCTTATGCCTTATGAAGTACAATGTTTTCTGCAATGCTGTAAGACAGTTTTTAATGTGTTAGAAGTTATATACACAAAAACTAATGTTAGGACTTCAATGATCAAGATTGTCAGTTTACAGCTTTCTGAGTCCAGTAATTTTGAAATAGTGTTTCTGTTCAAATGAAGTGAAATCAAGCCCAAATCTGCTCAAAAGCTTGTCTCTCTATTAGAGAAAACTGTTTCATTCAGTATTCAGTGCAAATCTTGCCAAACTGATAGATGCTTATGCCATATGAAATACAATGTTTTCTGCAATGCTGTAAGACAGTTTTTAATGTGTTAGAAGTTATATGCACAAAAACTTATGTTAGGACTTCAATGATCAAGATTGTCAGTTTACAGCTTTCTGAGTCCAGTAATGTTGAAATAGTGTTTCGGTTCAAATGAAGTGAAATCAAGCCCAAATCTGCTCCAAAGCTTGTCTCTCTAATAGAGAAAGCTGTTTCATTCAGTATTCAGTGCAAATCTTGCCAAACTGATAGATGCTTATGCCATATGAAGTACAATGTTTTCTGCAATGCTGTAAGACAGTTTTTAATGTGTTAGAAGTTATATGCACAAAAACTTATGTTAGGACTTCAATGATCAAGATTGTCAGTTTACAGCTTTCTGAGTCCAGTAATGCTGAAATAGTGCTTCTGTTCAAATGAAGTGAAATCTAGCCCAAATCTGCTCAAAAGCTTGTCTCTCTATTAGAGAAAGCTGTTTCATTCAGCATTCAGTGCGAATCTTGCCAAACTGATAGATGCTTATGCCTTATGAAGTACAATGTTTTCTGCAATGCTGTAAGACAGTTTTTAATGTGTTAGAAGTTATATGCACAAAAACTTATGTTAGGACTTCAATGATCAAAATTGTCAGTTTACAGCTTTCTGAGTCCAGTAATGCTGAAATAGTGTTTCTGTTCAAATGAAGTGAAATCTAGCCCAAATCTGCTCAAAAGCTTGTCTCTCTATTAGAGAAAGCTGTTTCATTCAGTATTCAGTGCAAATCTTGCCAAACTGATGGATGCTTATGCCTTATGAAGTACAATGTTTTCTGCAATGCTGTAAGACAGTTTTTAATGTGTTAGAAGTTATATACACAAAAACTAATGTTAGGACTTCAATGATCAAGATTGTCAGTTTACAGCTTTCTGAGTCCAGTAATGTTGAAATAGTGTTTCTGTTCAAATGAAGTGAAATCAAGCCCAAATCTGCTCAAAAGCTTGTCTCTCTAATAGAGAAAGCTGTTTCATTCAGTATTCAGTGCAAATCTTGCCAAACTGATAGATGCTTATGCCATATGAAATACAATGTTTTCTGCAATGCTGTAAGACAGTTTTTAATGTGTTAGAAGTTATATGCACAAAAACTTATGTTAGGACTTCAATGATCAAGATTGTCAGTTTACAGCTTTCTGAGTCCAGTAATGCTGAAATAGTGCTTCTGTTCAAATGAAGTGAAATCTAGCCCAAATCTGCTCAAAAGCTTGTCTCTCTATTAGAGAAAGCTGTTTCATTCAGTATTCAGTGCAAATCTTGCCAAACTGATAGATGCTTATGCCTTATGAAGTACAATGTTTTCTGCAATGCTGTAAGACAGTTTTTAATAATGTGTTAGAAGTTATATGCACAAAAACTTATGTTACGACTTTAATGATCAAGATTGTCAGTTTACAGCTTTCTGAGTCCAGTAATGCTGAAATAGTGTTTCTGTTCAAATGAAGTGAAATCAAGCCCAAATCTGCTCAAAAGCTTGTCTCTCTAATAGAGAAAGCTGTTTCATTCAGTATTCAGTGCAAGTCTTGCCAAACTGATAGATGCTTATGCCTTATGAAGTACAATGTTTTCTGCAATGCTGTAAGACAGTTTTTAATGTGTTAGAAGTTATATACACAAAAACTAATGTTAGGACTTCAATGATCAAGATTGTCAGTTTACAGCTTTCTGAGTCCAGTAATGTTGAAATAGTGTTTCTGTTCAAATGAAGTGAAATCAAGCCCAAATCTGCTCAAAAGATTGTCTCTCTATTAGAGAAAGCTGTTTCATTCAGTATTCAGTGCAAATCTTGCCAAACTGATGGATGCTTATGCCTTATGAAGTACAATGTTTTCTGCAATGCTGTAAGACAGTTCCCTTTCGATACTTCACTCATACTGCGTATGGGGAAAAGCTCCTTTTTTCCTCGATACTGAAGCCTTTTTTCAATAACGCAGTGCAACTGCACTGCCATTGGTTTAATCTGTAAACTTTTTTAAACCAATGACAGCGCTGCGTAGCTGCGCGAGCCTGTGGCGATGCAGCGCGCCAAAGCCCGCCAGAATGGGCGGGGCGAATGGCTATATAAGCAGGCAATCGCCAGAGGAAATCAGATCTTACTCCTTCAGCGACGACTTCACTTCGTTGGATCTCTGCTGAACGCCTTCGCCTGGAACGAGCTCTCGCCGTCGAAGAGGCACCGCAGCGGAACAGCTGAGACCGCCGACCGCCTGCAGCGCCGGCGTACTCGCAGACAGCCGCTCTCAGCGCCGATCTCGGGCCGCCCGCTTCCCGCTTCCGGCCGCTTCTCAGCGATCTCCTGCCGCCATCCGGCGATCCTAAAAGAGCTTTTTCCAGCGGTTTTCACCGCTCTAAAAGAGCGTTTCTAACGCCGTTTTAACGGCGACGGCCATGCCGCGCCACAGCTGTGGCACATGCAGAGCCCCTCTGCATGAGGACGACGGGCATGGTGAGTGTGTTTTCTGCCTGGGTAAACCCCATGCTGAGGCTGCACTCACTGAGACTTCATGCTGCTTTTGTGAAAGCATGAGTCTCGCCTCTCTGCGCTCGCGGATTGCTTTCTTTAATGAAAGTAATCCCGCCCTCGCGCCCTCCCGTCTTTTTCCTCCCGCGAGCCGGCCAGGAAAAGACAGCGGGGAAGAGGGGCCCAGCGCCCGGATTTGGGTGAGCTCACGCCGGCTCAGCGCCCGCGTGCCTCACCCTCTCCAATGAGAGAGCCGTCCCCTGTCCTCTTCTCACGCCCAGAGCAGCGTCCCTCGGCTGAAGCGAGCGACCTCGTCTCTTTTGGCGGATCGGAGGACGAGCCGCTTGACGACTCCATGTCACTCGCGGCTTCTGAAACGGAGGACTGGGCCGGCGATTCTGACCCCG
Source organism: Carassius gibelio (assembly GCF_023724105.1). Taxonomy (NCBI): domain Eukaryota; kingdom Metazoa; phylum Chordata; class Actinopteri; order Cypriniformes; family Cyprinidae; genus Carassius; species Carassius gibelio. The sequence continues at coordinate 29,539,938 of NC_068383.1, read as the reverse complement.
CCCACCTGCCGTCACTGGAGCCCATTGACGCCAGAGCTGGGATGGATGCCGAGCTTCTCCGCATCCTCTCCAAGGCCGTTGAGGAACTCCATTTGGAGTGGGCCCCCCCTGAAGAGCCGACACGCAGCAGGCTGGACGAGTGGTACCTGCCAGGACGCCGCCAGGCCCCCCGCCAGCGACCTGCCCCATTCTTCCCTGAGGTTCATGACGAGCTGACAAAGTCGTGGCGCGCCCCCTACTCGGCCCGCCTACGCACTTCCTCTGCAGCTCTCAGCTCAGTAGATGGCTCTCAGGAGAAGGGCTATGAGCAATTGCCGCCCCTGGATGAGGCCGTGGCTGCTCACCTCTGTCCCCCCGCGGCTGTGGGGTGGAAAAATAAGAGAGCCCTTCCTTCCAAGCCCTGCAGGACGACCTCTGCCATGGCTGGCAGGGCCTACACTTCTGCGGGCCAAGCCGCTTCATCTCTGCACACCATGGCCATATTGCAGGTGTTCCAGGCAAAGCTTCTCCGTTCACTGGATGAGTCTAGCTCTAGTGAACCTGCTTTCCGTGACCTCCGCAGCGCCACTGATTTGGCTCTGCGCGCCACGAAAGCCACGGCCCAGGCCATCGGACGATCCATGGCCAACCTGGTTGTGCTGGAGCGCCACCTCTGGCTCAACCTAACAGAGATTAAGGAGAGCGACAAAGTGGCCTTTCTTGATGCCCCAGTCTCTCCATGCGGCCTCTTCGGACCAGCGGTAGGAGGGTTTACAGAACGCTTCACTGCAGCACAGAAGTCGTCCCAAGCCATGCGACACTTCCTGCCCAAGCGCTCCACCTCTGCCCCGAGTCGCCCCAGGACTGCGCCGACTCAGCACCAGAGCAAACCTGCCCCTTCTACCCCCCAGGCGGCACCCCCTAAGGAGCAGCACCCAGCTCGCCCCACTAGGCGCGCTAAACCGCCTAGACGTCAGGGCCCCCGGCAAAGGATTGTGCTGGACCCGACGCCCTCTAAATCCTCCTGATCGTTGGGGAAGAAAGAGGAAGGGGCAAAGTCCCGCCGCGGCCGGACCACCCCAGAAGCTCTCTCGCCTGTCTGCTGTGCGACCTGGGCCCACTGTTGTTGCGTCCACGCAAAGCACCGTTGTTATGGCGAACACAATAAATATTTCACATTTTCAAAAAGAGAGCACTTTTCCTCTTCCACACTCGTCGGTGTTCAGGCCCCTGATCAGCGGTCTGCCATCCGACACTATCCAGCCCCTTGTCACGCGGGCCGAGGCCTGGCAGGCCATCCCCGGAGTGTCCAAGTGGGTGTTGGGAATAATAAAACACGGATACTCACTGCAGTTCGCCCGAAGACCCCCGCGTTTTCGCGGAGTGATTCCCACCTCGGTAGAGCCGGACGATGCTCAGGTCCTCCGCACCGAAGTGATGACGCTGTTAAGGAAGGGAGCCATAGAGATAGTTCCTCCCTCAGACAGCGGGTCGGGGTTCTACAGCCGTTATTTCCTTGTCCCCAAGAAAGATGGCGGTCTCAGACCCATCTTAGACCTCAGACAACTGAACCTTTCCCTCATGAAACGGAAGTTCAAGATGTTGACACTGAAGCAGATCCTCACGCAGATTTGCCCCGAGGACTGGTTCTTCTCGCTGGACCTGAAAGATGCTTACTTTCACATCCAGATAGCCCCCCATCACAGACGATTCTTGAGGTTCGCGTTCGAGGGTGTGGCTTACCAATATACAGTCCTTCCCTTTGGGCTGTCTCTAGCTCCCCGCACTTTCACGAAGTGCATGAACGAGGCGCTCTCCCCTCTGAGACAGATGGGAATTCGCATTCTGAACTATCTCGACGACTGGCTCATTCTAGCCCAGTCACGAACCGAGCTAGACCACAACAGATCCATGCTCCCGAGCCACTTACAGTGCCTAGGACTCAGGGTCAATTTCGCCAAGAGCTCACTGCTCCCCAGCCAACGTATTACGTTCCTGGGAGCAGTTTTCGACTCCGTCAATATGAGGGCGGTCATATCACCAGAGCGCGCTCTTGTACTTCAGCAGCTTGCGGCCTCTGTCAAGAACAAAGCCTGTTTCCCTCTGAAGTTCTTTCAGATGATGCTAGGGCTGATGGCTTCCGCCTCCCCAGTCTTACAGCTCGGCCTCCTACGAATGCGGCCCTTGCAGTACTGGCTGAAACTCCGGGTCCCACCTCATGCTTGGCGGCACGGCCGCTTTCGCATCAGGGTCAACCAGGCCTGTCTAGCAGCCCTGGAGCCTTGGATGAACCCTGTTTGGTTCAGTCGTGGAGTACCCCTACAGGCGGTTTCCAGAAGGACGGTACTCTCAACAGATGCGTCCAACCTGGGTTGGGGTGCTCTGTGCGAGGGCAGACCAGCCTTCGGCTCGTGGTCGCACGAAGAAAGCCATCTTCATATCAACTGCCTCGAGATGCTGGCAGTAGAACGAGCCCTTCAATCCTTTCAGGCAATCTTGGAAGGGCGCTACATCCTAGTCCAGTCGGACAGCATGACAGTGGTGTCCTACATAAATCACCAAGGCGGCCTTTCATCCAGCCGCCTCTGCGCACTGGCAAAGCGCCTCTTGGAATGGGCATTACCCAGGTTGCGATCGCTCAAGGCGACACACATACCTGGCAAGACGAATCTGGGAGCAGACATGCTTTCACGGAGCAATGTCCCCTCGGACGAGTGGATGCTCCATCCCCAGACAGTTCTCAAAATCTGGGAGATTTTCGGGAAGGCAGAGGTCGACCTCTTCGCCTCAGAAAGCAACTCTCATTGCCCAACTTATTTTTCAAAGGAAACAGATGCACTGGCCCACAGCTGGCCCAGCCTCCTTCTTTATGCTTTTCCCCCGATTGCTCTGATCCCTCAGGTCATCAGACGAGTCAGGGAAGACAGACACAGAGTCCTCCTAGTGGCCCCACTCTGGAGGACCCAAGTTTGGTCCTCGGAGCTTTTCAGGCTTTCCATGAAAGCCCCATGGCCGATCCCCCTGAGGCGGGACCTCCTCTCTCAGGCGAACAGGACAATCTGGCATCCACAGCCAGAACTCTGGGCTCTGCATGTATGGTCCCTCGATGGGAGCCTCTGAGCCTCCCCGGGGACGTACTACACACCATTGCTCAGGCAAGAGCCCCGTCTACAAGACGCCTCTATGCCCAAAAATGGTCAGTCTTTGTTGACTGGTGCTTAGCACAAAACAAAGACCCTGTTGAGTGTGATGTATCTCCGATACTGTCATTTCTCCAGGAGCGTCTAGAAAAGGGTCTCACCCCTTCCACACTCAAAGTGTACGTAGCAGCCATTGCAGCATTTCATGCTCCTATTGCTGGCCAATCAGTGGGTCGACACAGCCTCATTGTGCGTTTCCTGAGAGGTGCTAGGCGGTTGAAGCCCCCACGCCCTCTTACCGTTCCCACTTGGGACCTTCACACGGTCCTTGGAGCACTCAAAGGACCTCCCTTTGAACCGCTGCGGTCAGCTGACCTTCGGCCCCTAACGCTCAAAACCGCTTTGCTACTTGCTCTAACATCGGTCAAGCGTGTTGGCGATTTGCAGACCCTCTCGGTGAGCCCTGCATGCCTTGAGTTTGGGCCCAATGACTCTAAGGTCATTTTAAAACCCAGGCATGGCTACGTACCTAAAGTGCTCTCGACGCCATTCAGAGCACAGGTAATTTCCCTCTCAGCTCTGCCTCCGTTGTCAGGTGAGCGAGAGCTGGATTTACTCTGCCCAGTGAGGGCTTTGAGAATTTACATTGAGCGGTCTCAGCTGTTCAGGCAATCTGACCAGCTTTTAGTCTGCTTTGGTGACCGCACCAAAGGGTCTTCGGTCTCAAAGCAACGCCTCTCGCGTTGGATAGTTGAAGCTATCGCTCTATGTTACTCCTCTATGGGCCTTGAGTGCCCCATAGGAGTTAGAGCCCACTCTACTAGAGGGATGGCCTCTTCATGGGCCTGGTCTAGTGGTGTCTCTATCAAGGACATCTGTGAGGCGGCCGGCTGGTCCTCGCCGTCCACTTTTGTCAGGTTCTATAACTTGGATATCCCGACCTTGCATGCTCGGGTTCTTTCGGTTTGATACGACAGCCTCTAGCAGACTCTGTCATCATACCACCTCCAGGGAGCTAGCTCCCTCTCAGCAGTGTAACGTCAAGGGTTCGATGGCTCCGGCCCTCTCACTTATCCTCTGGACCCCAGGGTGTTCAAGTTAAGTCTTGTCGTTCCCTACCGTGGCACGGCGCGGTTGAATTCGTTCCCCATACGCAGTATGAGTGAAGTATCGAAAGGGAACGTACTCGGTTACGAACGTAACCTCGGTTCCCTGAGATACGGAACGAGTACTGCGTTATATGCCGTGCCACGAGGCTGCGGGTTCAGTGTCGTCGCTTCAGTCGTATGACCTGATTTCCTCTGGCGATTGCCTGCTTATATAGCCATTCGCCCCGCCCATTCTGGCGGGCTTTGGCGCGCTGCATCGCCACAGGCTCGCGCAGCTACGCAGCGCTGTCATTGGTTTAAAAAAGTTTACAGATTAAATCAATGGCAGTGCAGTTGCACTGCGTTATTGAAAAAAGGCTTCAGTATCGAGGAAAAAAGGAGCTTTTCCCCATACGCAGTACTCGTTCTCAGGGAACAGAGGTTACGTTCGTAACCGAGTACGTTTTTAATGTGTTAGAAGATATATACACAAAAACTAATGTTAGGACTTCAATGATCAAGATTGTCAGTTTACAGCTTTCTGAGTCCAGTAATGTTGAAATAGTGTTTCTGTTCAAATGAAGTGAAATCAAGCCCAAATCTGCTCACAAGCTTGTCTCTCTATTAGAGAAAGCTGTTTCATTCAGTATTCAGTGCAAATCTTGCCAAACTGATGGATGCTTATGCCTTATGAAGTACAATGTTTTCTGCAATGCTGTAAGACAGTTTTTAATGTGTTAGAAGTTATATACACAAAAACTAATGTTAGGACTTCAATGATCAAGATTGTCAGTTTACAGCTTTCTGAGTCCAGTAATGTTGAAATAGTGTTTCTGTTCAAATGAAGTGAAATCAAGCCCAAATCTGCTCAAAAGCTTGTCTCTCTAATAGAGAAAGCTGTTTCATTCAGTATTCAGTGCAAATCTTGCCAAACTGATAGATGCTTATGCCATATGAAATACAATGTTTTCTGCAATGCTGTAAGACAGTTTTTAATGTGTTAGAAGTTATATGCACAAAAACTTATGTTAGGACTTCAATGATCAAGATTGTCAGTTTACAGCTTTATGAGTCCAGTAATGCTGAAATAGTGTTTCTGTTCAAATGAAGTGAAATCAAGCCCAAATCTGCTCAAAAGCTTGTCTCTCTAATAGAGAAAGCTGTTTCATTCAGTATTCAGTGCAAATCTTGCCAAACTGATAGATGCTTATACCATTTGAAATACAATGTTTTCTGCAATGCTGTAAGACAGTTTTTAATGTGTTAGAAGTTATATACACAAAAACTAATGTTAGGACTTCAATGATCAATATTGTCAGTTTACAGCTTTCTGAGTCCAGTAATGTTGAAATAGTGTTTCTGTTCAAATGAAGTGAAATCAAGCCCAAATCTGCTCAAAAGCTTGTCTCTCTATTAGAGAAAGCTGTTTCATTCAGTATTCAGTGCAAATCTTGCCAAACTGATAGATGCTTATGCCATATGAAATACAATGTTTTCTGCAATGTTGTAAGACAGTTTTTAATGTGTTAGAAGTTATATGCACAAAAACTTATGTTAGGACTTCAATGATCAAGATTGTCAGTTTACAGCTTTCTGAGTCCAGTAATGCTGAAATAGTGCTTCTGTTCAAATGAAGTGAAATCTAGCCAAATCTGCTCAAAAGCTTGTCTCTCTATTAGAGAAAGCTGTTTCATTCAGTATTCAGTGCAAATCTTGCCAAACTGATAGATGCTTATGCCATATGAAATACAATGTTTTCTGCAATGCTGTAAGATAGTTTTTAATGTGTTAGAAGTTATATGCACAAAAACTTATGTTAGGACTTCAATGATCCAGATTGTCAGTTTACAGCTTTCTGAGTCCAGTAATGCTGAAATAGTGCTTCTGTTCAAATGAAGTGAAATCTAGCCCAAATCTGCTCAAAGGCTTGTCTCTCTATTAGAGAAAGCTGTTTCATTCAGTATTCAGTGCAAATCTTGCCAAACTGATAGATGCTTATGCCTTATGAAGTACAATGTTTTCTGCAATGCTGTAAGACAGTTTTTAATGTGTTAGAAGTTATATACACAAAAACTAATGTTAGGACTTCAATGATCAAGATTGTCAGTTTACAGCTTTCTGAGTCCAGTAATGTTGAAATAGTGTTTCTGTTCAAATGAAGTGAAATCAAGCCCAAATCTGCTCAAAAGCTTGTCTCTCTATTAGAGAAAGCTGTTTCATTCAGTATTCAGTGCAAATCTTGCCAAACTGATAGATGCTTATGCCATATAAAATACAATGTTTTCTGCAATGCTGTAAGACAGCTTTTAAAGTGTTAGAAGTTATATGCACAAAAACTTATGTTAGGACTTCTCTGATCAAGATTGTCAGTTTACAGCTTTCTGAGTCCAGTAATGCTGAAATAGTGTTTCTGTTCAAATGAAGTGAAATCAAGCCCAAATCTGCTCAAAAGCTTGTCTCTCTAATAGAGAAAGCTGTTTCATTCAGTATTCAGTGCAAATCTTGCCATACTGAAACATGCTTATGCCATATGAAATACAATGTTTTCTGCAATGCTGTAAGACAGTTTTTAATGTGTTAGAAGTTATATGCACAAAAACTTATGTTAGGACTTCAATGATCAAGATTGTCAGTTTACAGCTTTCTGAGTCCAGTAATGCTGAAATAGTGCTTCTGTTCAAATGAAGTGAAATCTAGCCAAATCTGCTCAAAAGCTTTGTCTCTCTATTAGAGAAATCTGTTTCATTCAGTATTCAGTGCAAATCTTGCCAATCTGATAGATGCTTATGCCTTATGAAGTACAATGTTTTCTGCAATGCTGTAAGACAGTTTTTAATGTGTTAGAAGTTATATGCACAAAAATTTATGTTAGGACTTCAATGATCAAGATTGTCAGTTTACAGCTTTCTGAGTCCTGTAATGTTGAAATAGTGTTTCTGTTCAAATGAAGTGAAATCAAGCCCAAATCTGCTCAAAAGCTTGTCTCTCTAATAGAGAAAGCTGTTTCATTCAGTATTCAGTGCAAATCTTGCCAAACTGATAGATGCTTATGCCATATGAAATACAATGTTTTCTGCAATGCTGTAAGACAGTTTTTAATGTGTTAGAAGTTATATGCACAAAAACTTATGTTAGGACTTCAATGATCAAGATTGTCAGTTTACAGCTGTATGAGTCCAGTAATGCTGAAATAGTGTTTCTGTTCAAATGAAGTGAAATCAAGCCCAAATCTGCTCAAAAGCTTGTCTCTCTAATAGAGAAAGCTGTTTCATTCAGTATTCAGTGCAAATCTTGCCAAACTGATAGATGCTTATGCCATTTGAAATACAATGTTTTCTGCAATGCTGTAAGACAGTTTTTAATGTGTTAGAAGTTATATGCACAAAAACTTATGTTAGGACTTCGATGATCAAGATTGTCAGTTTACAGCTTTCTGAGTCCAGTAATGTTGAAATAGTGTTTCTGTTCAAATGAAGTGAAATCAAGCCCAAATCTGCTCAAAAGCTTGTCTCTCTAATAGAGAAAGCAGTTTCATTCAGTATTCAGTGCAAATCTTGCTAAACTGATAGATGCTTATGCCATATGAAATACAATGTTTTCTGCAATGCTGTAAGACAGTTTTTAATGTGTTAGAAGTTATATGCACAAAAACTTATGTTAGGACTTCAATGATCAAGATTGTCAGTTTACAGCTTTCTGAGTCCAGTAATGCTGAAATAGTGTTTCTGTTCAAATGAAGTGAAATCAAGCCCAAATCTGCTCAAAAGCTTGTCTCTCTAATAGAGAAAGCTGTTTCATTCAGTATTCAGTGCAAATCTTGCCATACTGAAACATGCTTATGCCATATGAAATACAATGTTTTCTGCAATGCTGTAAGACAGTTTTTAATGTGTTAGAAGTTATATGCACAAAAACTTATGTTAGGACTTCAATGATCAAGATTGTCAGTTTACAGCTTTCTGAGTCCAGTAATGCTGAAATAGTGCTTCTGTTCAAATGAAGTGAAATCTAGCCAAATCTGCTCAAAAGCTTGTCTCTCTATTAGAGAAAGCTGTTTCATTCAGTATTCAGTGCAAATCTTGCCAAACTGATAGATGCTTATGCCATATGAAATACAATGTTTTCTGCAATGCTGTAAGACAGTTTTTAATGTGTTAGAAGTTATATGCACAAAAACTTATGTTAGGACTTCAATGATCAAGATTGTCAGTTTACAGCTTTCTGAGTCCAGTAATGCTGAAATAGTGCTTCTGTTCAAATGAAGTGAAATCTAGCCCAAATCTGCTCAAAAGCTTGTCTCTCTATTAGAGAAAGCTGTTTCATTCAGTATTCAGTGCAAATCTTGCCAAACTGATAGATGCTTATGCCTTATGAAGTACAATGTTTTCTGCAATGCTGTAAGACAGTTTTTAATGTGTTAGAAGTTATATACACAAAAACTAATGTTAGGACTTCAATGATCAAGATTGTCAGTTTACAGCTTTCTGAGTCCAGTAATGTTGAAATAGTGTTTCTGTTCAAATGAAGTGAAATCAAGCCCAAATCTGCTCAAAAGCTTGTCTCTCTATTAGAGAAAGCTGTTTCATTCAGTATTCAGTGCAAATCTTGCCAAACTGATAGATGCTTATGCCATATGAAATACAATGTTTTCTGCAATGCTGTAAGACAGTTTTTAATGTGTTAGAAGTTATATGCACAAAAACTTATGTTAGGACTTCAATGATCAAGATTGTCAGTTTACAGCTTTCTGAGTCCAGTAATGCTGAAATAGTGCTTCTGTTCAAATGAAGTGAAATCTAGCCAAATCTGCTCAAAAGCTTGTCTCTCTATTAGAGAAAGCTGTTTCATTCAGTATTCAGTGCAAATATTGCCAAACTGATAGATGCTTATGCCATATGAAATACAATGTTTTCTGCAATGCTGTAAGACAGTTTTTAATGTGTTAGAAGTTATATGCACAAAAACTTATGTTAGGACTTCAATGATCAAGATTGTCAGTTTACAGCTTTCTGAGTCCAGTAATGCTGAAATAGTGCTTCTGTTCAAATGAAGTGAAATCTAGCCCAAATCTGCTCAAAAGCTTGTCTCTCTATTAGAGAAAGCTGTTTCATTCAGTATTCAGTGCAAATCTTGCCAAACTGATAGATGCTTATGCCTTATGAAGTACAATGTTTTCTGCAATGCTGTAAGACAGTTTTTAATGTGTTAGAAGTTATATACACAAAAACTAATGTTAGGACTTCAATGATCAAGATTGTCAGTTTACAGCTTTCTGAGTCCAGTAATGTTGAAATAGTGTTTCTGTTCAAATGAAGTGAAATCAAGCCCAAATCTGCTCAAAAGCTTGTCTCTCTATTAGAGAAAGCTGTTTCATTCAGTATTCAGTGCAAATCTTGCCAAACTGATAGATGCTTATGCCATATGAAATACAATGTTTTCTGCAATGCTGTAAGACAGTTTTTAATGTGTTAGAAGTTATATGCACAAAAACTTATGTTAGGACTTCAATGATCAAGATTGTCAGTTTACAGCTTTCTGAGTCCAGTAATGCTGAAATAGTGCTTCTGTTCAAATGAAGTGAAATCTAGCCAAATCTGCTCAAAAGCTTGTCTCTCTATTAGAGAAAGCTGTTTCATTCAGTATTCAGTGCAAATCTTGCCAAACTGATAGATGCTTATGCCTTATGAAGTACAATGTTTTCTGCAATGCTGTAAGACAGTTTTTAATGTGTTAGAAGTTATATACACAAAAACTAATGTTAGGACTTCAATGATCAAGATTGTCAGTTTACAGCTTTCTGAGTCCAGTAATGTTGAAATAGTGTTTCTGTTCAAATGAAGTGAAATCAAGCCCAAATCTGCTCAAAAGCTTGTCTCTCTATTAGAGAAAGCTGTTTCATTCAGTATTCAGTGCAAATCTTGCCAAACTGATAGATGCTTATGCCATATGAAATACAATGTTTTCTGCAATGCTGTAAGACAGTTTTTAATGTGTTAGAAGTTATATGCACAAAAACTTATGTTAGGACTTCAATGATCAAGATTGTCAGTTTACAGCTTTCTGAGTCCAGTAATGCTGAAATAGTGCTTCTGTTCAAATGAAGTGAAATCTAGCCAAATCTGCTCAAAAGCTTGTCTCTCTATTAGAGAAAGCTGTTTCATTCAGTATTCAGTGCAAATCTTGCCAATCTGATAGATGCTTATGCCTTATGAAGTACAATGTTTTCTGCAATGCTGTAAGACAGTTTTTAATGTGTTAGAAGTTATATGCACAAAAACTTATGTTAGGACTTCAATGATCAAGATTGTCAGTTTACAGCTTTCTGAGTCCAGTAATGCTGAAATAGTGCTTCTGTTCAAATGAAGTGAAATCTAGCCAAATCTGCTCAAAAGCTTGTCTCTCTATTAGAGAAAGCTGTTTCATTCAGTATTCAGTGCAAATCTTGCCAAACTGATAGATGCTTATGCCATATGAAATACAATGTTTTCTGCAATGCTGTAAGACAGTTTTTAATGTGTTAGAAGTTATATGCACAAAAACTTATGTTAGGACTTCAATGATCAAGATTGTCAGTTTACAGCTTTCTGAGTCCAGTAATGCTGAAATAGTGCTTCTGTTCAAATGAAGTGAAATCTAGCCCAAATCTGCTCAAAAGCTTGTCTCTCTATTAGAGAAAGCTGTTTCATTCAGTATTCAGTGCAAATCTTGCCAAACTTATAGATGCTTATGCCTTATGAAGTACAATGTTTTCTGCAATGCTGTAAGACAGTTTTTAATGTGTTAGAAGTTATATACACAAAAACTAATGTTAGGACTTCAATGATCAAGATTGTCAGTTTACAGCTTTCTGAGTCCAGTAATGTTGAAATAGTGTTTCTGTTCAAATGAAGTGAAATCAAGCCCAAATCTGCTCCAAAGCTTGTCTCTCTATTAGAGAAAGCTGTTTCTTTCAGTATTCAGTGCAAATCTTGCCATACTGAAACATGCTTATGCCTTATGAAGTACAATGTTTTCTGCAATGCTGTAAGACAGTTTTTAATGTGTTAGAAGTTATATGCACAAAAGCTTATGTTAGGACTTCAATGATCAAAATTGTCAGTTTACAGCTTTCTGAGTCCAGTAATGCTGAAATAGTGCTTCTGTTCAAATGAAGTGAAATCTAGCCCAAATCTGCTCAAAAGCTTGTCTCTCTATTAGAGAAAGCTGTTTCATTCAGTATTCAGTGCAAATCTTGCCAAACTGATGGATGCTTATGCCTTATGAAGTACAATGTTTTCTGCAATGCTGTAAGACAGTTTTTAATGTGTTAGAAGTTATATACACAAAAACTAATGTTAGGACTTCAATGATCAAGATTGTCAGTTTACAGCTTTCTGAGTCCAGTAATGTTGAAATAGTGTTTCTGTTCAAATGAAGTGAAATCAAGCCCAAATCTGCTCAAAAGCTTGTCTCTCTATTAGAGAAAGCTGTTTCATTCAGTATTCAGTGCAAATCTTGCCAAACTGATAGATGCTTATGCCATATGAAATACAATGTTTTCTGCAATGTTGTAAGACAGTTTTTAATGTGTTAGAAGTTATATGCACAAAAACTTATGTTAGGACTTCAATGATCAAGATTGTCAGTTTACAGCTTTCTGAGTCCAGTAATGCTGAAATAGTGTTTCTGTTCAAATGAAGTGAAATCAAGCCCAAATCTGCTCAAAAGCTTGTCTCTCTAATAGAGAAAGCTGTTTCATTCAGTATTCAGTGCAAATCTTGCCATACTGAAACATGCTTATGCCATATGAAATACAATGTTTTCTGCAATGCTGTAAGACAGTTTTTAATGTGTTAGAAGTTATATGCACAAAAACTTATGTTAGGACTTCAATGATCAAGATTGTCAGTTTACAGCTCTCTGAGTCCAGTAATGCTGAAATAGTGCTTCTGTTCAAATGAAGTGAAATCTAGCCCAAATCTGCTCAAAAGCTTGTCTCTCTATTAGAGAAAGCTGTTTCATTCAGTATTCAGTGCAAATCTTGCCAAACTGATAGATGCTTATGCCTTATGAAGTACAATGTTTTCTGCAATGCTGTAAGACAGTTTTTAATGTGTTAGAAGTTATATACACAAAAACTAATGTTAGGACTTCAATGATCAAGATTGTCAGTTTACAGCTTTCTGAGTCCAGTAATGCTGAAATAGTGCTTCTGTTCAAATGAAGTGAAATCTAGCCAAATCTGCTCAAAAGCTTGTCTCTCTATTAGAGAAAGCTGTTTCATTCAGTATTCAGTGCAAATCTTGCCAATCTGATAGATGCTTATGCCTTATGAAGTACAATGTTTTCTGCAATGCTGTAAGACAGTTTTTAATGTGTTAGAAGTTATATGCACAAAAACTTATGTTAGGACTTCAATGATCAAGATTGTCAGTTTACAGCTTTCTGAGTCCAGTAATGCTGAAATAGTGCTTCTGTTCAAATGAAGTGAAATCTAGCCAAATCTGCTCAAAAGCTTGTCTCTCTATTAGAGAAAGCTGTTTTATTCAGTATTCAGTGCAAATCTTGCCAAACTGATAGATGCTTATGCCATATGAAATACAATGTTTTCTGCAATGCTGTAAGACAGTTTTTAATGTGTTAGAAGTTATATGCACAAAAACTTATGTTAGGACTTCAATGATCAAGATTGTCAGTTTACAGCTTTCTGAGTCCAGTAATGCTGAAATAGTGCTTCTGTTCAAATGAAGTGAAATCTAGCCCAAATCTGCTCAAAAGCTTGTCTCTCTATTAGAGAAAGCTGTTTCATTCAGTATTCAGTGCAAATCTTGCCAAACTGATAGATGCTTATGCCTTATGAAGTACAATGTTTTCTGCAATGCTGTAAGACAGTTTTTAATGTGTTAGAAGTTATATACACAAAAACTAATGTTAGGACTTCAATGATCAAGATTGTCAGTTTACAGCTTTCTGAGTCCAGTAATGTTGAAATAGTGTTTCTGTTCAAATGAAGTGAAATCAAGCCCAAATCTGCTCAAAAGCTTGTCTCTCTATTAGAGAAAGCTGTTTCATTCAGTATTCAGTGCAAATCTTGCCAAACTGATAGATGCTTATGCCATATGAAATACAATGTTTTCTGCAATGCTGTAAGACAGTTTTTAATGTGTTAGAAGTTATATGCACAAAAACTTATGTTAGGACTTCAATGATCAAGATTGTCAGTTTACAGCTTTCTGAGTCCAGTAATGCTGAAATAGTGCTTCTGTTCAAATGAAGTGAAATCTAGCCAAATCTGCTCAAAAGCTTGTCTCTCTATTAGAGAAAGCTGTTTCATTCAGTATTCAGTGCAAATCTTGCCAAACTGATAGATGCTTATGCCTTATGAAGTACAATGTTTTCTGCAATGCTGTAAGACAGTTTTTAATGTGTTAGAAGTTATATACACAAAAACTAATGTTAGGACTTCAATGATCAAGATTGTCAGTTTACAGCTTTCTGAGTCCAGTAATGTTGAAATAGTGTTTCTGTTCAAATGAAGTGAAATCAAGCCCAAATCTGCTCAAAAGCTTGTCTCTCTATTAGAGAAAGCTGTTTCATTCAGTATTCAGTGCAAATCTTGCCAAACTGATAGATGCTTATGCCATATGAAATACAATGTTTTCTGCAATGCTGTAAGACAGTTTTTAATGTGTTAGAAGTTATATGCACAAAAACTTATGTTAGGACTTCAATGATCAAGATTGTCAGTTTACAGCTTTCTGAGTCCAGTAATGCTGAAATAGTGCTTCTGTTCAAATGAAGTGAAATCTAGCCCAAATCTGCTCAAAAGCTTGTCTCTCTATTAGAGAAAGCTGTTTCATTCAGTATTCAGTGCAAATCTTGCCAAACTGATAGATGCTTATGCCTTATGAAGTACAATGTTTTCTGCAATGCTGTAAGACAGTTTTTAATGTGTTAGAAGTTATATACACAAAAACTAATGTTAGGACTTCAATGATCAAGATTGTCAGTTTACAGCTTTCTGAGTCCAGTAATGTTGAAATAGTGTTTCTGTTCAAATGAAGTGAAATCAAGCCCAAATCTGCTCAAAAGCTTGTCTCTCTATTAGAGAAAGCTGTTTCATTCAGTATTCAGTGCAAATCTTGCCAAACTGATAGATGCTTATGCCATATGAAATACAATGTTTTCTGCAATGCTGTAAGACAGTTTTTAATGTGTTAGAAGTTATATGCACAAAAACTTATGTTAGGACTTCAATGATCAAGATTGTCAGTTTACAGCTTTCTGAGTCCAGTAATGCTGAAATAGTGCTTCTGTTCAAATGAAGTGAAATCTAGCCCAAATCTGCTCAAAAGCTTGTCTCTCTATTAGAGAAAGCTGT
>NC_068383.1:29478350-29524871 GCF_023724105.1 Carassius gibelio | reverse complement strand
ACACATTAAAAACTGTCTTACAGCATTGCAGAGAACATTGTATTTCATATGGCATAAGCATCTATCAGTTTGGCAAGATTTGCACTGAATACTGAATGAAACAGCTTTCTCTATTAGAGAGACAAGCTTTTGAGCAGATTTGGGCTTGATTTCACTTCATTTGAACAGAAGTACTATTTCAGCATTACTGGACTCAGAAAGCTGTAAACTGACAATCTTGATCATTGAAGTCCTAACATAAGTTTTTGTGCATATAACTTCTAACACATTAAAAACTGTCTTGCAGCATTGCAGAAAACATTGTATTTCATATGGCATAAGCATCTATCAGTTTGGCAAGATTTGCACTGAATACTGAATGAAACAGCTTTCTCTAATAGAGAGACAAGCTTTTGAGCAGATTTGGGCTTGATTTCACTTCATTTGAACAGAAACACTATTTCAGCATTACTGGACTCAGAAAGCTGTAAACTGACAATCTTGATCATTGAAGTCCTAACATAAGTTTTTGTGCATATAACTTCTAACACATTAAAAACTGTCTTACAGCATTGCAGAAAACATTGTACTTCATAAGGCATAAGCATCTATCAGATTGGCAAGATTTGCACTGAATACTGAATGAAACAGCTTTCTCTATTAGAGAGACAAGCTTTTGAGCAGATTTGGGCTTGATTTCACTTCATTTGAACAGAAACACTATTTCAACATTACTGGACTCAGAAAGCTGTAAACTGACAATCTTGATCATTGAAGTCCTAACATTAGTTTTTGTGCATATAACTTCTAACACATTAAAAACTGTCTTACAGCATTGCAGAAAACATTGTATTTCATATGGCATAAGCATCTATCAGTTTGGCAAGATTTGCACTGAATACTGAATGAAACAGCTTTCTCTATTAGAGAGACAAGCTTTTGAGCAGATTTGGGCTAGATTTCACTTCATTTGAACAGAAGTACTATTTCAGCATTACTGGACTCAGAAAGCTGTAAACTGACAATCTTGATCATTGAAGTCCTAACATAAGTTTTTGTGCATATAACTTCTAACACATTAAAAACTGTCTTACAGCATTGCAGAAAACATTGTATTTCATATGGCATAAGCATCTATCAGTTTGGCAAGATTTGCACTGAATACTGAATGAAACAGCTTTCTCTAATAGAGAGACAAGCTTTTGAGCAGATTTGGGCTAGATTTCACTTCATTTGAACAGAAGTACTATTTCAGCATTACTGGACTCAGAAAGCTGTAAACTGACAATCTTGATCATTGAAGTCCTAACATAAGTTTTTGTGCATATAACTTCTAACACATTAAAAACTGTCTTACAGCATTGCAGAAAACATTGTATTTCATATGGCATAAGCATCTATCAGTTTGGCAAGATTTGCACTGAATACTGAATGAAACAGCTTTCTCTAATAGAGAGACAAGCTTTTGAGCAGATTTGGGCTTGATTTCACTTCATTTGAACAGAAACACTATTTCAGCATTACTGGACTCAGAAAGCTGTAAACTGACAATCTTGATCATTGAAGTCCTAACATAAGTTTTTGTGCATATAACTTCTAACACATTAAAAACTGTCTTACAGCATTGCAGAAAACATTGTACTTCATAAGGCATAAGCATCTATCAGATTGGCAAGATTTGCACTGAATACTGAATGAAACAGCTTTCTCTATTAGAGAGATAAGCTTTTGAGCAGATTTGGGCTTGATTTCACTTCATTTGAACAGAAACACTATTTCAACATTACTGGACTCAGAAAGCTGTAAACTGACAATCTTGATCATTGAAGTCCTAACATTAGTTTTTGTGCATATAACTTCTAACACATTAAAAACTGTCTTACAGCATTGCAGAAAACATTGTATTTCATATGGCATAAGCATCTATCAGTTTGGCAAGATTTGCACTGAATACAGAATGAAACAGCTTTCTCTAATAGAGAGACAAGCTTTTGAGCAGATTTGGGCTTGATTTCACTTCATTTGAACAGAAACACTATTTCAACATTTCTGGACTCAGAAAGCTGTAAACTGACAATCTTGATCATTGAAGTCCTAACATTAGTTTTTGTGTATATAACTTCTAACACATTAAAAACTGTCTTACAGCATTGCAGAAAACATTGTACTTCATAAGGCATAAGCATCTATCAGTTTGGCAAGATTTGCACTGAATAATGAATGAAACAGCTTTCTCTAATAGAGAGACAAGCTTTTGAGCAGATTTGGGCTAGATTTCACTTCATTTGAACAGAAGTACTATTTCAGCGTTACTGGACTCAGAAAGCTGTAAACTGACAATCTTGATCATTGAAGTCCTAACATAAGTTTTTGTGCATATAACTTCTAACACATTAAAAACTGTCTTACAGCATTGCAGAAAACATTGTATTTCATATGGCATAAGCATCTATCAGTTTGGCAAGATTTGCACTGAATACTGAATGAAACAGCTTTCTCTATTAGAGAGACAAGCTTTTGAGCAGATTTGGGCTTGATTTCACTTCATTTGAACAGAAACACTATTTCAGCATTACTGGACTCAGAAAGCTGTAAACTGACAATCTTGATCATTGAAGTCCTAACATTAGTTTTTGTGTATATAACTTCTAACACATTAAAAACTGTCTTACAGCATTGCAGAAAACATTGTATTTCATATGGCATAAGCATCTATCA
The DNA here is from genome assembly GCF_023724105.1 of Carassius gibelio. Taxonomy (NCBI): domain Eukaryota; kingdom Metazoa; phylum Chordata; class Actinopteri; order Cypriniformes; family Cyprinidae; genus Carassius; species Carassius gibelio. The sequence goes on along the minus strand of NC_068383.1, from coordinate 29,522,174 downwards.
GTTTGGCAAGATTTGCACTGAATACTGAATGAAACAGCTTTCTCTAATAGAGAGACAAGCTTTTGAGCAGATTTGGGCTTGATTTCACTTCATTTGAACAGAAACACTATTTCAGCATTACTGGACTCAGAAAGCTGTAAACTGACAATCTTGATCATTGAAGTCCTAACATAAGTTTTTGTGCATATAACTTCTAACACATTAAAAACTGTCTTACAGCATTGCAGAAAACATTGTATTTCATATGGCATAAGCATCTATCAGTTTGGCAAGATTTGCACTGAATACTGAATGAAACAGCTTTCTCTAATAGAGAGACAAGCTTTTGAGTAGATTTGGGCTTGATTTCACTTCATTTGAACAGAAACACTATTTCAACATTTCTGGACTCAGAAAGCTGTAAACTGACAATCTTGATCATTGAAGTCCTAACATTAGTTTTTGTGTATATAACTTCTAACACATTAAAAACTGTCTTACAGCATTGCAGAAAACATTGTACTTCATAAGGCATAAGCATCTATCAGTTTGGCAAGATTTGCACTGAATAATGAATGAAACAGCTTTCTCTAATAGAGAGACAAGCTTTTGAGCAGATTTGGGCTAGATTTCACTTCATTTGAACAGAAGTACTATTTCAGCATTACTGGACTCAGAAAGCTGTAAACTGACAATCTTGATCATTGAAGTCCTAACATAAGTTTTTGTGCATATAACTTCTAACACATTAAAAACTGTCTTACAGCATTGCAGAGAACATTGTATTTCATATGGCATAAGCATCTATCAGTTTGGCAAGATTTGCACTGAATACTGAATGAAACAGCTTTCTCTATTAGAGAGACAAGCTTTTGAGCAGATTTGGGCTTGATTTCACTTCATTTGAACAGAAACACTATTTCAGCATTACTGGACTCAGAAAGCTGTAAACTGACAATCTTGATCATTGAAGTCCTAACATAAGTTTTTGTGCATATAACTTCTAACACATTAAAAACTGTCTTACAGCATTGCAGAAAACATTGTACTTCATAAGGCATAAGCATCTATCAGATTGGCAATATTTGCACTGAATACTGAATGAAACAGCTTTCTCTATTAGAGAGACAAGCTTTTGAGCAGATTTGGGCTTGATTTCACTTCATTTGAACAGAAACACTATTTCAACATTACTGGACTCAGAAAGCTGTAAACTGACAATCTTGATCATTGAAGTCCTAACATTAGTTTTTGTGCATATAACTTCTAACACATTAAAAACTGTCTTACAGCATTGCAGAAAACATTGTATTTCATATGGCATAAGCATCTATCAGTTTGGCAAGATTTGCACTGAATACTGAATGAAACAGCTTTCTCTATTAGAGAGACAAGCTTTTGAGCAGATTTGGGCTAGATTTCACTTCATTTGAACAGAAGTACTATTTCAGCATTACTGGACTCAGAAAGCTGTAAACTGACAATCTTGATCATTGAAGTCCTAACATAAGTTTTTGTGCATATAACTTCTAACACATTAAAAACTGTCTTACAGCATTGCAGAAAACATTGTATTTCATATGGCATAAGCATCTATCAGTTTGGCAAGATTTGCACTGAATACTGAATGAAACAGCTTTCTCTATTAGAGAGACAAGCTTTTGAGCAGATTTGGGCTAGATTTCACTTCATTTGAACAGAAGCACTATTTCAGCATTACTGGACTCAGAAAGCTGTAAACTGACAATCTTGATCATTGAAGTCCTAACATAAGTTTTTGTGCATATAACTTCTAACACATTAAAAACTGTCTTACAGCATTGCAGAAAACATTGTATTTCATATGGCATAAGCATCTATCAGTTTGGCAAGATTTGCACTGAATACTGAATGAAACAGCTTTCTCTAATAGAGAGACAAGCTTTTGAGCAGATTTGGGCTTGATTTCACTTCATTTGAACAGAAACACTATTTCAACATTTCTGGACTCAGAAAGCTGTAAACTGACAATCTTGATCATTGAAGTCCTAACATTAGTTTTTGTGTATATAACTTCTAACACATTAAAAACTGTCTTACAGCATTGCAGAAAACATTGTACTTCATAAGGCATAAGCATCTATCAGTTTGGCAAGATTTGCACTGAATACTGAATGAAACAGCTTTCTCTAATAGAGAGACAAGCTTTTGAGCAGATTTGGGCTAGATTTCACTTCATTTGAACAGAAGCACTATTTCAGCATTACTGGACTCAGAAAGCTGTAAACTGACAATTTTGATCATTGAAGTCCTAACATAAGTTTTTGTGCATATAACTTCTAACACATTAAAAACTGTCTTACAGCATTGCAGAAAACATTGTATTTCATATGGCATAAGCATCTATCAGTTTGGCAAGATTTGCACTGAATACAGAATGAAACAGCTTTCTCTAATAGAGAGACAAGCTTTTGAGCAGATTTGGGCTAGATTTCACTTCATTTGAACAGAAGCACTATTTCAGCATTACTGGACTCAGAAAGCTGTAAACTGACAATCTTGATCATTGAAGTCCTAACATTAGTTTTTGTGTATATAACTTCTAACACATTAAAAACTGTCTTACAGCATTGCAGAAAACATTGTACTTCATAAGGCATAAGCATCTATCAGTTTGGCAAGATTTGCACTGAATACTGAATGAAACAGCTTTCTCTAATAGAGAGACAAGCTTTTGAGCAGATTTGGGCTTGATTTCACTTCATTTGAACAGAAACACTATTTCAGCATTACTGGACTCAGAAAGCTGTAAACTGACAATCTTGATCATTGAAGTCCTAACATAAGTTTTTGTGCATATAACTTCTAACACATTAAAAACTGTCTTACAGCATTGCAGAAAACATTGTACTTCATAAGGCATAAGCATCTATCAGTTTGGCAAGATTTGCACTGAATACTGAATGAAACAGCTTTCTCTATTAGAGAGACAAGCTTTTGAGCAGATTTGGGCTTGATTTCACTTCATTTGAACAGAAACACTATTTCAACATTACTGGACTCAGAAAGCTGTAAACTGACAATCTTGATCATTGAAGTCCTAACATTAGTTTTTGTGCATATAACTTCTAACACATTAAAAACTGTCTTACAGCATTGCAGAAAACATTGTATTTCATATGGCATAAGCATCTATCAGTTTGGCAAGATTTGCACTGAATACTGAATGAAACAGCTTTCTCTAATAGAGAGACAAGCTTTTGAGCAGATTTGGGCTTGATTTCACTTCATTTGAACAGAAACACTATTTCAACATTTCTGGACTCAGAAAGCTGTAAACTGACAATCTTGATCATTGAAGTCCTAACATTAGTTTTTGTGTATATAACTTCTAACACATTAAAAACTGTCTTACAGCATTGCAGAAAACATTGTATTTCATATGGCATAAGCATCTATCAGTTTGGCAAGATTTGCACTGAATACTGAATGAAACAGCTTTCTCTAATAGAGAGACAAGCTTTTGAGCAGATTTGGGCTAGATTTCACTTCATTTGAACAGAAGTACTATTTCAGCATTACTGGACTCAGAAAGCTGTAAACTGACAATCTTGATCATTGAAGTCCTAACATAAGTTTTTGTGCATATAACTTCTAACACATTAAAAACTGTCTTACAGCATTGCAGAAAACATTGTATTTCATATGGCATAAGCATCTATCAGTTTGGCAAGATTTGCACTGAATACTGAATGAAACAGCTTTCTCTAATAGAGAGACAAGCTTTTGAGTAGATTTGGGCTTGATTTCACTTCATTTGAACAGAAACACTATTTCAACATTTCTGGACTCAGAAAGCTGTAAACTGACAATCTTGATCATTGAAGTCCTAACATTAGTTTTTGTGTATATAACTTCTAACACATTAAAAACTGTCTTACAGCATTGCAGAAAACATTGTACTTCATAAGGCATAAGCATCTATCAGTTTGGCAAGATTTGCACTGAATAATGAATGAAACAGCTTTCTCTAATAGAGAGACAAGCTTTTGAGCAGATTTGGGCTAGATTTCACTTCATTTGAACAGAAGTACTATTTCAGCATTACTGGACTCAGAAAGCTGTAAACTGACAATCTTGATCATTGAAGTCCTAACATAAGTTTTTGTGCATATAACTTCTAACACATTAAAAACTGTCTTACAGCATTGCAGAGAACATTGTATTTCATATGGCATAAGCATCTATCAGTTTGGCAAGATTTGCACTGAATACTGAATGAAACAGCTTTCTCTATTAGAGAGACAAGATTTTGAGCAGATTTGGGCTTGATTTCACTTCATTTGAACAGAAACACTATTTCAGCATTACTGGACTCAGAAAGCTGTAAACTGACAATCTTGATCATTGAAGTCCTAACATAAGTTTTTGTGCATATAACTTCTAACACATTAAAAACTGTCTTACAGCATTGCAGAAAACATTGTACTTCATAAGGCATAAGCATCTATCAGATTGGCAAGATTTGCACTGAATACTGAATGAAACAGCTTTCTCTATTAGAGAGACAAGCTTTTGAGCAGATTTGGGCTTGATTTCACTTCATTTGAACAGAAACACTATTTCAACATTACTGGACTCAGAAAGCTGTAAACTGACAATCTTGATCATTGAAGTCCTAACATTAGTTTTTGTGCATATAACTTCTAACACATTAAAAACTGTCTTACAGCATTGCAGAAAACATTGTATTTCATATGGCATAAGCATCTATCAGTTTGGCAAGATTTGCACTGAATACTGAATGAAACAGCTTTCTCTATTAGAGAGACAAGCTTTTGAGCAGATTTGGGCTAGATTTCACTTCATTTGAACAGAAGTACTATTTCAGCATTACTGGACTCAGAAAGCTGTAAATTGACAATCTTGATCATTGAAGTCCTAACATAAGTTTTTGTGCATATAACTTCTAACACATTAAAAACTGTCTTACAGCATTGCAGAAAACATTGTATTTCATATGGCATAAGCATCTATCAGTTTGGCAAGATTTGCACTGAATACTGAATGAAACAGCTTTCTCTAATAGAGAGACAAGCTTTTGAGCAGATTTGGGCTAGATTTCACTTCATTTGAACAGAAGTACTATTTCAGTATTACTGGACTCAGAAAGCTGTAAACTGACAATCTTGATCATTGAAGTCCTAACATAAGTTTTTGTGCATATAACTTCTAACACATTAAAAACTGTCTTACAGCATTGCAGAAAACATTGTATTTCATATGGCATAAGCATCTATCAGTTTGGCAAGATTTGCACTGAATACTGAATGAAACAGCTTTCTCTAATAGAGAGACAAGCTTTTGAGCAGATTTGGGCTTGATTTCACTTCATTTGAACAGAAACACTATTTCAACATTTCTGGACTCAGAAAGCTGTAAACTGACAATCTTGATCATTGAAGTCCTAACATTAGTTTTTGTGTATATAACTTCTAACACATTAAAAACTGTCTTACAGCATTGCAGAAAACATTGTACTTCATAAGGCATAAGCATCTATCAGTTTGGCAAGATTTGCACTGAATACTGAATGAAACAGCTTTCTCTAATAGAGAGACAAGCTTTTGAGCAGATTTGGGCTAGATTTCACTTCATTTGAACAGAAGCACTATTTCAGCATTACTGGACTCAGAAAGCTGTAAACTGACAATTTTGATCATTGAAGTCCTAACATAAGTTTTTGTGCATATAACTTCTAACACATTAAAAACTGTCTTACAGCATTGCAGAAAACATTGTATTTCATATGGCATAAGCATCTATCAGTTTGGCAAGATTTGCACTGAATACAGAATGAAACAGCTTTCTCTAATAGAGAGACAAGCTTTTGAGCAGATTTGGGCTAGATTTCACTTCATTTGAACAGAAGCACTATTTCAGCATTACTGGACTCAGAAAGCTGTAAACTGACAATCTTGATCATTGAAGTCCTAACATTAGTTTTTGTGTATATAACTTCTAACACATTAAAAACTGTCTTACAGCATTGCAGAAAACATTGTACTTCATAAGGCATAAGCATCTATCAGTTTGGCAAGATTTGCACTGAATACTGAATGAAACAGCTTTCTCTAATAGAGAGACAAGCTTTTGAGCAGATTTGGGCTTGATTTAACTTCATTTGAACAGAAACACTATTTCAGCATTACTGGACTCAGAAAGCTGTAAACTGACAATCTTGATCATTGAAGTCCTAACATAAGTTTTTGTGCATATAACTTCTAACACATTAAAAACTGTCTTACAGCATTGCAGAAAACATTGTATTTCATATGGCATAAGCATCTATCAGTTTGGCAAGATTTGCACTGAATACTGAATGAAACAGCTTTCTCTAATAGAGAGACAAGCTTTTGAGCAGATTTGGGCTTGATTTCACTTCATTTGAACAGAAACACTATTTCAACATTTCTGGACTCAGAAAGCTGTAAACTGACAATCTTGATCATTGAAGTCCTAACATTAGTTTTTGTGTATATAACTTCTAACACATTAAAAACTGTCTTACAGCATTGCAGAAAACATTGTACTTCATAAGGCATAAGCATCTATCAGTTTGGCAAGATTTGCACTGAATAATGAATGAAACAGCTTTCTCTAATAGAGAGACAAGCTTTTGAGCAGATTTGGGCTAGATTTCACTTCATTTGAACAAAAGTACTATTTCAGCGTTACTGGACTCAGAAAGCTGTAAACTGACAATCTTGATCATTGAAGTCCTAACATAAGTTTTTGTGCATATAACTTCTAACACATTAAAAACTGTCTTACAGCATCGCAGAAAACATTGTATTTCATATGGCATAAGCATCTATCAGTTTGGCAAGATTTGCACTGAATACTGAATGAAACAGCTTTCTCTATTAGAGAGACAAGCTTTTGAGCAGATTTGGGCTTGATTTCACTTCATTTGAACAGAAACACTATTTCAGCATTACTGGACTCAGAAAGCTGTAAACTGACAATCTTGATCATTGAAGTCCTAACATTAGTTTTTGTGTATATAACTTCTAACACATTAAAAACTGTCTTACAGCATTGCAGAAAACATTGTATTTCATATGGCATAAGCATCTATCAGTTTGGCAAGATTTGCACTGAATACAGAATGAAACAGCTTTCTCTAATAGAGAGACAAGCTTTTGAGCAGATTTGGGCTAGATTTCACTTCATTTGAACAGAAGCACTATTTCAGCATTAATGGACTCAGAAAGCTGTAAACTGACAATCTTGATCATTGAAGTCCTAACATTAGTTTTTGTGTATATAACTTCTAACACATTAAAAACTGTCTTACAGCATTGCAGAAAACATTGTACTTCATAAGGCATAAGCATCTATCAGTTTGGCAAGATTTGCACTGAATACTGAATGAAACAGCTTTCTCTAATAGAGAGACAAGCTTTTGAGCAGATTTGGGCTTGATTTCACTTCATTTGAACAGAAACACTATTTCAACATTACTGGACTCAGAAAGCTGTAAACTGACAATCTTGATCATTGAAGTCCTAACATTAGTTTTTGTGCATATAACTTCTAAGACATTAAAAACTGTCTTACAGCATTGCAGAAAACATTGTATTTCATATGGCATAAGCATCTATCAGTTTGGCAAGATTTGCACTGAATACTGAATGAAACAGCTTTCTCTATTAGAGAGACAAGCTTTTGAGCAGATTTGGGCTAGATTTCACTTCATTTGAACAGAAGTACTATTTCAGCATTACTGGACTCAGAAAGCTGTAAACTGACAATCTTGATCATTGAAGTCCTAACATAAGTTTTTGTGCATATAACTTCTAACACATTAAAAACTGTCTTACAGCATTGCAGAAAACATTGTATTTCATATGGCATAAGCATCTATCAGTTTGGCAAGATTTGCACTGAATACTGAATGAAACAGCTTTCTCTAATAGAGAGACAAGCTTTTGAGCAGATTTGGGCTAGATTTCACTTCATTTGAACAGAAGTACTATTTCAGCATTACTGGACTCAGAAAGCTGTAAACTGACAATCTTGATCATTGAAGTCCTAACATAAGTTTTTGTGCATATAACTTCTAACACATTAAAAACTGTCTTACAGCATTGCAGAGAACATTGTATTTCATATGGCATAAGCATCTATCAGTTTGGCAAGATTTGCACTGAATACTGAATGAAACAGCTTTCTCTATTAGAGAGACAAGCTTTTGAGCAGATTTGGGCTAGATTTCACTTCATTTGAACAGAAACACTATTTCAGCATTACTGGACTCAGAAAGCTGTAAACTGACAATTTTGATCATTGAAGTCCTAACATAAGTTTTTGTGCATATAACTTCTAACACATTAAAAACTGTCTTACAGCATTGCAGAAAACATTGTACTTCATAAGGCATAAGCATCTATCAGTTTGGCAAGATTTGCACTGAATACAGAATGAAACAGCTTTCTCTAATAGAGAGACAAGCTTTTGAGCAGATTTGGGCTAGATTTCACTTCATTTGAACAGAAGCACTATTTCAGCATTACTGGACTCAGAAAGCTGTAAACTGACAATCTTGATCATTGAAGTCCTAACATTAGTTTTTGTGTATATAACTTCTAACACATTAAAAACTGTCTTACAGCATTGCAGAAAACATTGTACTTCATAAGGCATAAGCATCTATCAGTTTGGCAAGATTTGCACTGAATACTGAATGAAACAGCTTTCTCTAATAGAGAGACAAGCTTTTGAGCAGATTTGGGCTTGATTTCACTTCATTTGAACAGAAACACTATTTCAGCATTACTGGACTCAGAAAGCTGTAAACTGACAATCTTGATCATTGAAGTCCTAACATAAGTTTTTGTGCATATAACTTCTAACACATTAAAAACTGTCTTACAGCATTGCAGAAAACATTGTACTTCATAAGGCATAAGCATCTATCAGATTGGCAAGATTTGCACTGAATACTGAATGAAACAGCTTTCTCTATTAGAGAGACAAGCTTTTGAGCAGATTTGGGCTTGATTTCACTTCATTTGAACAGAAACACTATTTCAACATTACTGGACTCAGAAAGCTGTAAACTGACAATCTTGATCATTGAAGTCCTAACATTAGTTTTTGTGCATATAACTTCTAACACATTAAAAACTGTCTTACAGCATTGCAGAAAACATTGTATTTCATATGGCATAAGCATCTATCAGTTTGGCAAGATTTGCACTGAATACTGAATGAAACAGCTTTCTCTAATAGAGAGACAAGCTTTTGAGCAGATTTGGGCTTGATTTCACTTCATTTGAACAGAAACACTATTTCAACATTTCTGGACTCAGAAAGCTGTAAACTGACAATCTTGATCATTGAAGTCCTAACATTAGTTTTTGTGTATATAAGTTCTAACACATTAAAAACTGTCTTACAGCATTGCAGAAAACATTGTACTTCATAAGGCATAAGCATCTATCAGTTTGGCAAGATTTGCACTGAATAATGAATGAAACAGCTTTCTCTAATAGAGAGACAAGCTTTTGAGCAGATTTGGGCTAGATTTCACTTCATTTGAACAGAAGTACTATTTCAGCGTTACTGGACTCAGAAAGCTGTAAACTGACAATCTTGATCATTGAAGTCCTAACATAAGTTTTTGTGCATATAACTTCTAACACATTAAAAACTGTCTTACAGCATTGCAGAAAACATTGTATTTCATATGGCATAAGCATCTATCAGTTTGGCAAGATTTGCACTGAATACTGAATGAAACAGCTTTCTCTATTAGAGAGACAAGCTTTTGAGCAGATTTGGGCTTGATTTCACTTCATTTGAACAGAAACACTATTTCAGCATTACTGGACTCAGAAAGCTGTAAACTGACAATCTTGATCATTGAAGTCCTAACATTAGTTTTTGTGTATATAACTTCTAACACATTAAAAACTGTCTTACAGCATTGCAGAAAACATTGTATTTCATATGGCATAAGCATCTATCAGTTTGGCAAGATTTGCACTGAATACTGAATGAAACAGCTTTCTCTAATAGAGAGACAAGCTTTTGAGCAGATTTGGGCTTGATTTCACTTCATTTGAACAGAAACACTATTTCAGCATTACTGGACTCAGAAAGCTGTAAACTGACAATCTTGATCATTGAAGTCCTAACATAAGTTTTTGTGCATATAACTTCTAACACATTAAAAACTGTCTTACAGCATTGCAGAAAACATTGTATTTCATAAGGCATAAACATCTTTCAGTTTGGCAAGATTTGCACTGAATACTGAATGAAACAGATTTCTCTAATAGAGAGAAAAGCTTTTGAGCAGATTTGGGCTTGATTTCACTTCATTTGAACAGAGGCACTATTTCAACATTACTGGACTCAGAAAGCTGTAAACTGACAATCTTGATCATTGAAGTCCTAACATTAGTTTTTGTGCATATAACTTCTAACACATTAAAAACTGTCTTACAGCATTGCAGAAAACATTGTATTTCATATGGCATAAGCATCTATCAGTTTGGCAAGATTTGCACTGAATACTGAATGAAACAGCTTTCTCTATTAGAGAGACAAGCTTTTGAGCAGATTTGGGCTAGATTTCACTTCATTTGAACAGAAACACTATTTCAGCATTACTGGACTCAGAAAGCTGTAAACTGACAATTTTGATCATTGAAGTCCTAACATAAGTTTTTGTGCATATAACTTCTAACACATTAAAAACTGTCTTACAGCATTGCAGAAAACATTGTACTTCATAAGGCATAAGCATCTATCAGTTTGGCAAGATTTGCACTGAATACAGAATGAAACAGCTTTCTCTAATAGAGAGACAAGCTTTTGAGCAGATTTGGGCTAGATTTCACTTCATTTGAACAGAAGCACTATTTCAGCATTACTGGACTCAGAAAGCTGTAAACTGACAATCTTGATCATTGAAGTCCTAACATTAGTTTTTGTGTATATAACTTCTAACACATTAAAAACTGTCTTACAGCATTGCAGAAAACATTGTACTTCATAAGGCATAAGCATCTATCAGTTTGGCAAGATTTGCACTGAATACTGAATGAAACAGCTTTCTCTAATAGAGAGACAAGCTTTTGAGCAGATTTGGGCTTGATTTCACTTCATTTGAACAGAAACACTATTTCAGCATTACTGGACTCAGAAAGCTGTAAACTGACAATCTTGATCATTGAAGTCCTAACATAAGTTTTTGTGCATATAACTTCTAACACATTAAAAACTGTCTTACAGCATTGCAGAAAACATTGTACTTCATAAGGCATAAGCATCTATCAGATTGGCAAGATTTGCACTGAATACTGAATGAAACAGCTTTCTCTATTAGAGAGACAAGCTTTTGAGCAGATTTGGGCTTGATTTCACTTCATTTGAACAGAAACACTATTTCAACATTACTGGACTCAGAAAGCTGTAAACTGACAATCTTGATCATTGAAGTCCTAACATTAGTTTTTGTGCATATAACTTCTAACACATTAAAAACTGTCTTACAGCATTGCAGAAAACATTGTATTTCATATGGCATAAGCATCTATCAGTTTGGCAAGATTTGCACTGAATACTGAATGAAACAGCTTTCTCTAATAGAGAGACAAGCTTTTGAGCAGATTTGGGCTTGATTTCACTTCATTTGAACAGAAACACTATTTTAACATTTCTGGACTCAGAAAGCTGTAAACTGACAATCTTGATCATTGAAGTCCTAACATTAGTTTTTGTGTATATAAGTTCTAACACATTAAAAACTGTCTTACAGCATTGCAGAAAACATTGTACTTCATAAGGCATAAGCATCTATCAGTTTGGCAAGATTTGCACTGAATAATGAATGAAACAGCTTTCTCTAATAGAGAGACAAGCTTTTGAGCAGATTTGGGCTAGATTTCACTTCATTTGAACAGAAGTACTATTTCAGCGTTACTGGACTCAGAAAGCTGTAAACTGACAATCTTGATCATTGAAGTCCTAACATAAGTTTTTGTGCATATAACTTCTAACACATTAAAAACTGTCTTACAGCATTGCAGAAAACATTGTATTTCATATGGCATAAGCATCTATCAGTTTGGCAAGATTTGCACTGAATACTGAATGAAACAGCTTTCTCTATTAGAGAGACAAGCTTTTGAGCAGATTTGGGCTTGATTTCACTTCATTTGAACAGAAACACTATTTCAGCATTACTGGACTCAGAAAGCTGTAAACTGACAATCTTGATCATTGAAGTCCTAACATAAGTTTTTGTACATATAACTTCTAACACATTAAAAACTGTCTTACAGCATTGCAGAAAACATTGTACTTCATAAGGCATAAGCATCTATCAGATTGGCAAGATTTGCACTGAATACTGAATGAAACAGCTTTCTCTATTAGAGAGACAAGCTTTTGAGCAGATTTGGGCTTGATTTCACTTCATTTGAACAGAAACACTATTTCAACATTACTGGACTCAGAAAGCTGTAAACTGACAATCTTGATCATTGAAGTCCTAACATAAGTTTTTGTGCATATAACTTCTAACACATTAAAAACTGTCTTACAGCATTGCAGAAAACATTGTATTTCATATGGCATAAGCATCTATCAGTTTGGCAAGATTTGCACTGAATACTGAATGAAACAGCTTTCTCTAATAGAGAGACAAGCTTTTGAGCAGATTTGGGCTAGATTTCACTTCATTTGAACAGAAGTACTATTTCAGCATTACTGGACTCAGAAAGCTGTAAACTGACAATCTTGATCATTGAAGTCCTAACATAAGTTTTTGTGCATATAACTTCTAACACATTAAAAACTGTCTTACAGCATTGCAGAAAACATTGTATTTCATATGGCATAAGCATCTATCAGTTTGGCAAGATTTGCACTGAATACTGAATGAAACAGCTTTCTCTAATAGAGAGACAAGCTTTTGAGCAGATTTGGGCTAGATTTCACTTCATTTGAACAGAAGTACTATTTCAGCATTACTGGACTCAGAAAGCTGTAAACTGACAATCTTGATCATTGAAGTCCTAACATAAGTTTTTGTGCATATAACTTCTAACACATTAAAAACTGTCTTACAGCATTGCAGAGAACATTGTATTTCATATGGCATAAGCATCTATCAGTTTGGCAAGATTTGCACTGAATACTGAATGAAACAGCTTTCTCTATTAGAGAGACAAGCTTTTGAGCAGATTTGGGCTAGATTTCACTTCATTTGAACAGAAACACTATTTCAGCATTACTGGACTCAGAAAGCTGTAAACTGACAATTTTGATCATTGAAGTCCTAACATAAGTTTTTGTGCATATAACTTCTAACACATTAAAAACTGTCTTACAGCATTGCAGAAAACATTGTACTTCATAAGGCATAAGCATCTATCAGTTTGGCAAGATTTGCACTGAATACAGAATGAAACAGCTTTCTCTAATAGAGAGACAAGCTTTTGAGCAGATTTGGGCTAGATTTCACTTCATTTGAACAGAAGCACTATTTCAGCATTACTGGACTCAGAAAGCTGTAAACTGACAATCTTGATCATTGAAGTCCTAACATTAGTTTTTGTGTATATAACTTCTAACACATTAAAAACTGTCTTACAGCATTGCAGAAAACATTGTACTTCATAAGGCATAAGCATCTATCAGTTTGGCAAGATTTGCACTGAATACTGAATGAAACAGCTTTCTCTAATAGAGAGACAAGCTTTTGAGCAGATTTGGGCTTGATTTCACTTCATTTGAACAGAAACACTATTTCAGCATTACTGGACTCAGAAAGCTGTAAACTGACAATCTTGATCATTGAAGTCCTAACATAAGTTTTTGTGCATATAACTTCTAACACATTAAAAACTGTCTTACAGCATTGCAGAAAACATTGTACTTCATAAGGCATAAGCATCTATCAGATTGGCAAGATTTGCACTGAATACTGAATGAAACAGCTTTCTCTATTAGAGAGACAAGCTTTTGAGCAGATTTGGGCTTGATTTCACTTCATTTGAACAGAAACACTATTTCAACATTACTGGACTCAGAAAGCTGTAAACTGACAATCTTGATCATTGAAGTCCTAACATTAGTTTTTGTGCATATAACTTCTAACACATTAAAAACTGTCTTACAGCATTGCAGAAAACATTGTATTTCATATGGCATAAGCATCTATCAGTTTGGCAAGATTTGCACTGAATACTGAATGAAACAGCTTTCTCAAATAGAGAGACAAGCTTTTGAGCAGATTTGGGCTTGATTTCACTTCATTTGAACAGAAACACTATTTCAACATTTCTGGACTCAGAAAGCTGTAAACTGACAATCTTGATCATTGAAGTCCTAACATTAGTTTTTGTGTATATAAGTTCTAACACATTAAAAACTGTCTTACAGCATTGCAGAAAACATTGTACTTCATAAGGCATAAGCATCTATCAGTTTGGCAAGATTTGCACTGAATAATGAATGAAACAGCTTTCTCTAATAGAGAGACAAGCTTTTGAGCAGATTTGGGCTAGATTTCACTTCATTTGAACAGAAGTACTATTTCAGCGTTACTGGACTCAGAAAGCTGTAAACTGACAATCTTGATCATTGAAGTCCTAACATAAGTTTTTGTGCATATAACTTCTAACACATTAAAAACTGTCTTACAGCATTGCAGAAAACATTGTATTTCATATGGCATAAGCATCTATCAGTTTGGCAAGATTTGCACTGAATACTGAATGAAACAGCTTTCTCTATTAGAGAGACAAGCTTTTGAGCAGATTTGGGCTTGATTTCACTTCATTTGAACAGAAACACTATTTCAGCATTACTGGACTCAGAAAGCTGTAAACTGACAATCTTGATCATTGAAGTCCTAACATTAGTTTTTGTGTATATAACTTCTAACACATTAAAAACTGTCTTACAGCATTGCAGAAAACATTGTATTTCATATGGCATAAGCATCTATCAGTTTGGCAAGATTTGCACTGAATACTGAATGAAACAGCTTTCTCTAATAGAGAGACAAGCTTTTGAGCAGATTTGGGCTTGATTTCACTTCATTTGAACAGAAACACTATTTCAGCATTACTGGACTCAGAAAGCTGTAAACTGACAATCTTGATCATTGAAGTCCTAACATAAGTTTTTGTGCATATAACTTCTAACACATTAAAAACTGTCTTACAGCATTGCAGAAAACATTGTATTTCATAAGGCATAAACATCTTTCAGTTTGGCAAGATTTGCACTGAATACTGAATGAAACAGATTTCTCTAATAGAGAGAAAAGCTTTTGAGCAGATTTGGGCTTGATTTCACTTCATTTGAACAGAGGCACTATTTCAACATTACTGGACTCAGAAAGCTGTAAACTGACAATCTTGATCATTGAAGTCCTAACATTAGTTTTTGTGCATATAACTTCTAACACATTAAAAACTGTCTTACAGCATTGCAGAAAACATTGTATTTCATATGGCATAAGCATCTATCAGTTTGGCAAGATTTGCACTGAATACTGAATGAAACAGCTTTCTCTATTAGAGAGACAAGCTTTTGAGCAGATTTGGGCTAGATTTCACTTCATTTGAACAGAAACACTATTTCAGCATTACTGGACTCAGAAAGCTGTAAACTGACAATTTTGATCATTGAAGTCCTAACATAAGTTTTTGTGCATATAACTTCTAACACATTAAAAACTGTCTTACAGCATTGCAGAAAACATTGTACTTCATAAGGCATAAGCATCTATCAGTTTGGCAAGATTTGCACTGAATACAGAATGAAACAGCTTTCTCTAATAGAGAGACAAGCTTTTGAGCAGATTTGGGCTAGATTTCACTTCATTTGAACAGAAGCACTATTTCAGCATTACTGGACTCAGAAAGCTGTAAACTGACAATCTTGATCATTGAAGTCCTAACATTAGTTTTTGTGTATATAACTTCTAACACATTAAAAACTGTCTTACAGCATTGCAGAAAACATTGTACTTCATAAGGCATAAGCATCTATCAGTTTGGCAAGATTTGCACTGAATACTGAATGAAACAGCTTTCTCTAATAGAGAGACAAGCTTTTGAGCAGATTTGGGCTTGATTTCACTTCATTTGAACAGAAACACTATTTCAGCATTACTGGACTCAGAAAGCTGTAAACTGACAATCTTGATCATTGAAGTCCTAACATAAGTTTTTGTGCATATAACTTCTAACACATTAAAAACTGTCTTACAGCATTGCAGAAAACATTGTACTTCATAAGGCATAAGCATCTATCAGATTGGCAAGATTTGCACTGAATACTGAATGAAACAGCTTTCTCTATTAGAGAGACAAGCTTTTGAGCAGATTTGGGCTTGATTTCACTTCATTTGAACAGAAACACTATTTCAACATTACTGGACTCAGAAAGCTGTAAACTGACAATCTTGATCATTGAAGTCCTAACATTAGTTTTTGTGCATATAACTTCTAACACATTAAAAACTGTCTTACAGCATTGCAGAAAACATTGTATTTCATATGGCATAAGCATCTATCAGTTTGGCAAGATTTGCACTGAATACTGAATGAAACAGCTTTCTCTAATAGAGAGACAAGCTTTTGAGCAGATTTGGGCTTGATTTCACTTCATTTGAACAGAAACACTATTTTAACATTTCTGGACTCAGAAAGCTGTAAACTGACAATCTTGATCATTGAAGTCCTAACATTAGTTTTTGTGTATATAAGTTCTAACACATTAAAAACTGTCTTACAGCATTGCAGAAAACATTGTACTTCATAAGGCATAAGCATCTATCAGTTTGGCAAGATTTGCACTGAATAATGAATGAAACAGCTTTCTCTAATAGAGAGACAAGCTTTTGAGCAGATTTGGGCTAGATTTCACTTCATTTGAACAGAAGTACTATTTCAGCGTTACTGGACTCAGAAAGCTGTAAACTGACAATCTTGATCATTGAAGTCCTAACATAAGTTTTTGTGCATATAACTTCTAACACATTAAAAACTGTCTTACAGCATTGCAGAAAACATTGTATTTCATATGGCATAAGCATCTATCAGTTTGGCAAGATTTGCACTGAATACTGAATGAAACAGCTTTCTCTATTAGAGAGACAAGCTTTTGAGCAGATTTGGGCTTGATTTCACTTCATTTGAACAGAAACACTATTTCAGCATTACTGGACTCAGAAAGCTGTAAACTGACAATCTTGATCATTGAAGTCCTAACATAAGTTTTTGTGCATATAACTTCTAACACATTAAAAACTGTCTTACAGCATTGCAGAAAACATTGTATTTCATATGGCATAAGCATCTATCAGTTTGGCAAGATTTGCACTGAATACTGAATGAAACAGCTTTCTCTAATAGAGAGACAAGCTTTTGAGCAGATTTGGGCTAGATTTCACTTCATTTGAACAGAAGTACTATTTCAGCATTACTGGACTCAGAAAGCTGTAAACTGACAATCTTGATCATTGAAGTCCTAACATAAGTTTTTGTGCATATAACTTCTAACACATTAAAAACTGTCTTACAGCATTGCAGAAAACATTGTATTTCATATGGCATAAGCATCTATCAGTTTGGCAAGATTTGCACTGAATACTGAATGAAACAGCTTTCTCTAATAGAGAGACAAGCTTTTGAGCAGATTTGGGCTAGATTTCACTTCATTTGAACAGAAGTACTATTTCAGCATTACTGGACTCAGAAAGCTGTAAACTGACAATCTTGATCATTGAAGTCCTAACATAAGTTTTTGTGCATATAACTTCTAACACATTAAAAACTGTCTTACAGCATTGCAGAAAACATTGTATTTCATATGGCATAAGCATCTATCAGTTTGGCAAGATTTGCACTGAATACTGAATGAAACAGCTTTCTCTAATAGAGAGACAAGCTTTTGAGTAGATTTGGGCTTGATTTCACTTCATTTGAACAGAAACACTATTTCAACATTTCTGGACTCAGAAAGCTGTAAACTGACAATCTTGATCATTGAAGTCCTAACATTAGTTTTTGTGTATATAACTTCTAACACATTAAAAACTGTCTTACAGCATTGCAGAAAACATTGTACTTCATAAGGCATAAGCATCTATCAGTTTGGCAAGATTTGCACTGAATAATGAATGAAACAGCTTTCTCTAATAGAGAGACAAGCTTTTGAGCAGATTTGGGCTAGATTTCACTTCATTTGAACAGAAGTACTATTTCAGCATTACTGGACTCAGAAAGCTGTAAACTGACAATCTTGATCATTGAAGTCCTAACATAAGTTTTTGTGCATATAACTTCTAACACATTAAAAACTGTCTTACAGCATTGCAGAGAACATTGTATTTCATATGGCATAAGCATCTATCAGTTTGGCAAGATTTGCACTGAATACAGAATGAAACAGCTTTCTCTAATAGAGAGACAAGCTTTTGAGCAGATTTGGGCTTGATTTCACTTCATTTGAACAGAAACACTATTTCAGCATTACTGGACTCAGAAAGCTGTAAACTGACAATCTTGATCATTGAAGTCCTAACATAAGTTTTTGTGCATATAACTTCTAACACATTAAAAACTGTCTTACAGCATTGCAGAAAACATTGTACTTCATAAGGCATAAGCATCTATCAGATTGGCAAGATTTGCACTGAATACTGAATGAAACAGCTTTCTCTATTAGAGAGACAAGTTTTTGAGCAGATTTGGGCTTGATTTGACTTCATTTGAACAGAAACACTATTTCAACATTACTGGACTCAGAAAGCTGTAAACTGACAATCTTGATCATTGAAGTCCTAACATTAGTTTTTGTGCATATAACTTCTAACACATTAAAAACTGTCTTACAGCATTGCAGAAAACATTGTATTTCATATGGCATAAGCATCTATCAGTTTGGCAAGATTTGCACTGAATACTGAATGAAACAGCTTTCTCTATTAGAGAGACAAGCTTTTGAGCAGATTTGGGCTAGATTTCACTTCATTTGAACAGAAGTACTATTTCAGCATTACTGGACTCAGAAAGCTGTAAACTGACAATCTTGATCATTGAAGTCCTAACATAAGTTTTTGTGCATATAACTTCTAACACATTAAAAACTGTCTTACAGCATTGCAGAAAACATTGTATTTCATATGGCATAAGCATCTATCAGTTTGGCAAGATTTGCACTGAATACTGAATGAAACAGCTTTCTCTAATAGAGAGACAAGCTTTTGAGCAGATTTGGGCTAGATTTCACTTCATTTGAACAGAAGTACTATTTCAGCATTACTGGACTCAGAAAGCTGTAAACTGACAATCTTGATCATTGAAGTCCTAACATAAGTTTTTGTGCATATAACTTCTAACACATTAAAAACTGTCTTACAGCATTGCAGAAAACATTGTATTTCATATGGCATAAGCATCTATCAGTTTGGCAAGATTTGCACTGAATACTGAATGAAACAGCTTTCTCTAATAGAGAGACAAGCTTTTGAGCAGATTTGGGCTTGATTTCACTTCATTTGAACAGAAACACTATTTCAACATTTCTGGACTCAGAAAGCTGTAAACTGACAATCTTGATCATTGAAGTCCTAACATTAGTTTTTGTGTATATAACTTCTAACACATTAAAAACTGTCTTACAGCATTGCAGAAAACATTGTACTTCATAAGGCATAAGCATCTATCAGTTTGGCAAGATTTGCACTGAATACTGAATGAAACAGCTTTCTCTAATAGAGAGACAAGCTTTTGAGCAGATTTGGGCTAGATTTCACTTCATTTGAACAGAAGCACTATTTCAGCATTACTGGACTCAGAAAGCTGTAAACTGACAATTTTGATCATTGAAGTCCTAACATAAGTTTTTGTGCATATAACTTCTAACACATTAAAAACTGTCTTACAGCATTGCAGAGAACATTGTATTTCATATGGCATAAGCATCTATCAGTTTGGCAAGATTTGCACTGAATACAGAATGAAACAGCTTTCTCTAATAGAGAGACAAGCTTTTGAGCAGATTTGGGCTAGATTTCACTTCATTTGAACAGAAACACTATTTCAGCATTACTGGACTCAGAAAGCTGTAAACTGACAATCTTGATCATTGAAGTCCTAACATAAGTTTTTGTGCATATAACTTCTAACACATTAAAAACTGTCTTACAGCATTGCAGAAAACATTGTACTTCATAAGGCATAAGCATCTATCAGATTGGCAAGATTTGCACTGAATACTGAATGAAACAGCTTTCTCTATTAGAGAGACAAGTTTTTGAGCAGATTTGGGCTTGATTTCACTTCATTTGAACAGAAACACTATTTCAACATTACTGGACTCAGAAAGCTGTAAACTGACAATCTTGATCATTGAAGTCCTAACATTAGTTTTTGTGCATATAACTTCTAACACATTAAAAACTGTCTTACAGCATTGCAGAAAACATTGTATTTCATATGGCATAAGCATCTATCAGTTTGGCAAGATTTGCACTGAATACTGAATGAAACAGCTTTCTCTATTAGAGAGACAAGCTTTTGAGCAGATTTGGGCTAGATTTCACTTCATTTGAACAGAAGTACTATTTCAGCATTACTGGACTCAGAAAGCTGTAAACTGACAATCTTGATCATTGAAGTCCTAACATAAGTTTTTGTGCATATAACTTCTAACACATTAAAAACTGTCTTACAGCATTGCAGAAAACATTGTACTTCATAAGGCATAAGCATCTATCAGTTTGGCAAGATTTGCACTGAATAATGAATGAAACAGCTTTCTCTAATAGAGAGACAAGCTTTTGAGCAGATTTGGGCTAGATTTCACTTCATTTGAACAGAAGTACTATTTCAGCGTTACTGGACTCAGAAAGCTGTAAACTGACAATCTTGATCATTGAAGTCCTAACATAAGTTTTTGTGCATATAACTTCTAACACATTAAAAACTGTCTTACAGCATTGCAGAAAACATTGTATTTCATATGGCATAAGCATCTATCAGTTTGGCAAGATTTGCACTGAATACTGAATGAAACAGCTTTCTCTATTAGAGAGACAAGCTTTTGAGCAGATTTGGGCTTGATTTCACTTCATTTGAACAGAAACACAATTTCAGCATTACTGGACTCAGAAAGCTGTAAACTGACAATCTTGATCATTGAAGTCCTAACATTAGTTTTTGTGTATATAACTTCTAACACATTAAAAACTGTCTTACAGCATTGCAGAAAACATTGTATTTCATATGGCATAAGCATCTATCAGTTTGGCAAGATTTGCACTGAATACAGAATGAAACAGCTTTCTCTAATAGAGAGACAAGCTTTTGAGCAGATTTGGGCTAGATTTCACTTCATTTGAACAGAAGCACTATTTCAGCATTAATGGACTCAGAAAGCTGTAAACTGACAATCTTGATCATTGAAGTCCTAACATTAGTTTTTGTGTATATAACTTCTAACACATTAAAAACTGTCTTACAGCATTGCAGAAAACATTGTACTTCATAAGGCATAAGCATCTATCAGTTTGGCAAGATTTGCACTGAATACTGAATGAAACAGCTTTCTCTAATAGAGAGACAAGCTTTTGAGCAGATTTGGGCTTGATTTCACTTCATTTGAACAGAAACACTATTTCAACATTACTGGACTCAGAAAGCTGTAAACTGACAATCTTGATCATTGAAGTCCTAACATTAGTTTTTGTGCATATAACTTCTAACACATTAAAAACTGTCTTACAGCATTGCAGAAAACATTGTATTTCATATGGCATAAGCATCTATCAGTTTGGCAAGATTTGCACTGAATAATGAATGAAACAGCTTTCTCTAATAGAGAGACAAGCTTTTGAGCAGATTTGGGCTAGATTTCACTTCATTTGAACAGAAGTACTATTTCAGCATTACTGGACTCAGAAAGCTGTAAACTGACAATCTTGATCATTGAAGTCCTAACATAAGTTTTTGTGCATATAACTTCTAACACATTAAAAACTGTCTTACAGCATTGCAGAGAACATTGTATTTCATATGGCATAAGCATCTATCAGTTTGGCAAGATTTGCACTGAATACAGAATGAAACAGCTTTCTCTAATAGAGAGACAAGCTTTTGAGCAGATTTGGGCTTGATTTCACTTCATTTGAACAGAAACACTATTTCAGCATTACTGGACTCAGAAAGCTGTAAACTGACAATCTTGATCATTGAAGTCCTAACATAAGTTTTTGTGCATATAACTTCTAACACATTAAAAACTGTCTTACAGCATTGCAGAAAACATTGTACTTCATAAGGCATAAGCATCTATCAGATTGGCAAGATTTGCACTGAATACTGAATGAAACAGCTTTCTCTATTAGAGAGACAAGTTTTTGAGCAGATTTGGGCTTGATTTCACTTCATTTGAACAGAAACACTATTTCAACATTACTGGACTCAGAAAGCTGTAAACTGACAATCTTGATCATTGAAGTCCTAACATTAGTTTTTGTGCATATAACTTCTAACACATTAAAAACTGTCTTACAGCATTGCAGAAAACATTGTATTTCATATGGCATAAGCATCTATCAGTTTGGCAAGATTTGCACTGAATACTGAATGAAACAGCTTTCTCTATTAGAGAGACAAGCTTTTGAGCAGATTTGGACTAGATTTCACTTCATTTGAACAGAAGTACTATTTCAGCATTACTGGACTCAGAAAGCTGTAAACTGACAATCTTGATCATTGAAGTCCTAACATAAGTTTTTGTGCATATAACTTCTAACACATTAAAAACTGTCTTACAGCATTGCAGAAAACATTGTATTTCATATGGCACAAGCATCTATCAGTTTGGCAAGATTTGCACTGAATACTGAATGAAACAGCTTTCTCTAATAGAGAGACAAGCTTTTGAGCAGATTTGGGCTAGATTTCACTTCATTTGAACAGAAGTACTATTTCAGCATTACTGGACTCAGAAAGCTGTAAACTGACAATCTTGATCATTGAAGTCCTAACATAAGTTTTTGTGCATATAACTTCTAACACATTAAAAACTGTCTTACAGCATTGCAGAAAACATTGTATTTCATATGGCATAAGCATCTATCAGTTTGGCAAGATTTGCACTGAATACTGAATGAAACAGCTTTCTCTAATAGAGAGACAAGCTTTTGAGCAGATTTGGGCTTGATTTCACTTCATTTGAACAGAAACACTATTTCAACATTTCTGGACTCAGAAAGCTGTAAACTGACAATCTTGATCATTGAAGTCCTAACATTAGTTTTTGTGTATATAACTTCTAACACATTAAAAACTGTCTTACAGCATTGCAGAAAACATTGTACTTCATAAGGCATAAGCATCTATCAGTTTGGCAAGATTTGCACTGAATACTGAATGAAACAGCTTTCTCTAATAGAGAGACAAGCTTTTGAGCAGATTTGGGCTAGATTTCACTTCATTTGAACAGAAGCACTATTTCAGCATTACTGGACTCAGAAAGCTGTAAACTGACAATTTTGATCATTGAAGTCCTAACATAAGTTTTTGTGCATATAACTTCTAACACATTAAAAACTGTCTTACAGCATTGCAGAAAACATTGTATTTCATATGGCATAAGCATCTATCAGTTTGGCAAGATTTGCACTGAATACAGAATGAAACAGCTTTCTCTAATAGAGAGACAAGCTTTTGAGCAGATTTGGGCTAGATTTCACTTCATTTGAACAGAAGCACTATTTCAGCATTACTGGACTCAGAAAGCTGTAAACTGACAATCTTGATCATTGAAGTCCTAACATTAGTTTTTGTGTATATAACTTCTAACACATTAAAAACTGTCTTACAGCATTGCAGAAAACATTGTACTTCATAAGGCATAAGCATCTATCAGTTTGGCAAGATTTGCACTGAATACTGAATGAAACAGCTTTCTCTAATAGAGAGACAAGCTTTTGAGCAGATTTGGGCTTGATTTCACTTCATTTGAACAGAAACACTATTTCAACATTACTGGACTCAGAAAGCTGTAAACTGACAATCTTGATCATTGAAGTCCTAACATTAGTTTTTGTGCATATAACTTCTAACACATTAAAAACTGTCTTACAGCATTGCAGAAAACATTGTATTTCATATGGCATAAGCATCTATCAGTTTGGCAAGATTTGCACTGAATACTGAATGAAACAGCTTTCTCTAATAGAGAGACAAGCTTTTGAGCAGATTTGGGCTTGATTTCACTTCATTTGAACAGAAACACTATTTCAACATTTCTGGACTCAGAAAGCTGTAAACTGACAATCTTGATCATTGAAGTCCAAACATTAGTTTTTGTTTATATTACTTCTAACACATTAAAAACTGTCTTACAGCATTGCAGAAAACATTGTACTTCATAAGGCATAAGCATCTATCAGTTTGGCAAGATTTGCACTGAATAATGAATGAAACAGCTTTCTCTAATAGAGAGACAAGCTTTTGAGCAGATTTGGGCTAGATTTCACTTCAATTGAACAGAAGTACTATTTCAGCGTTACTGGACTCAGAAAGCTGTAAACTGACAATCTTGATCATTGAAGTCCTAACATAAGTTTTTGTGCATATAACTTCTAACACATTAAAAACTGTCTTACAGCATTGCAGAAAACATTGTATTTCATATGGCATAAGCATCTATCAGTTTGGCAAGATTTGCACTGAATACTGAATGAAACAGCTTTCTCTATTAGAGAGACAAGCTTTTGAGCAGATTTGGGCTTGATTTCACTTCATTTGAACAGAAACACAATTTCAGCATTACTGGACTCAGAAAGCTGTAAACTGACAATCTTGATCATTGAAGTCCTAACATTAGTTTTTGTGTATATAACTTCTAACACATTAAAAACTGTCTTACAGCATTGCAGAAAACATTGTATTTCATATGGCATAAGCATCTATCAGTTTGGCAAGATTTGCACTGAATACAGAATGAAACAGCTTTCTCTAATAGAGAGACAAGCTTTTGAGCAGATTTGGGCTAGATTTCACTTCATTTGAACAGAAGCACTATTTCAGCATTAATGGACTCAGAAAGCTGTAAACTGACAATCTTGATCATTGAAGTCCTAACATTAGTTTTTGTGTATATAACTTCTAACACATTAAAAACTGTCTTACAGCATTGCAGAAAACATTGTACTTCATAAGGCATAAGCATCTATCAGTTTGGCAAGATTTGCACTGAATACTGAATGAAACAGCTTTCTCTAATAGAGAGACAAGCTTTTGAGCAGATTTGGGCTTGATTTCACTTCATTTGAACAGAAACACTATTTCAACATTACTGGACTCAGAAAGCTGTAAACTGACAATCTTGATCATTGAAGTCCTAACATTAGTTTTTGTGCATATAACTTCTAACACATTAAAAACTGTCTTACAGCATTGCAGAAAACATTGTATTTCATATGGCATAAGCATCTATCAGTTTGGCAAGATTTGCACTGAATACTGAATGAAACAGCTTTCTCTAATAGAGAGACAAGCTTTTGAGCAGATTTGGGCTAGATTTCACTTCATTTGAACAGAAGTACTATTTCAGCATTACTGGACTCAGAAAGCTGTAAACTGACAATCTTGATCATTGAAGTCCTAACATAAGTTTTTGTGCATATAACTTCTAACACATTAAAAACTGTCTTACAGCATTGCAGAAAACATTGTATTTCATATGGCATAAGCATCTATCAGTTTGGCAAGATTTGCACTGAATACTGAATGAAACAGCTTTCTCTAATAGAGAGACAAGCTTTTGAGCAGATTTGGGCTAGATTTCACTTCATTTGAACAGAAGTACTATTTCAGCATTACTGGACTCAGAAAGCTGTAAACTGACAATCTTGATCATTGAAGTCCTAACATAAGTTTTTGTGCATATAACTTCTAACACATTAAAAACTGTCTTACAGCATTGCAGAAAACATTGTATTTCATATGGCATAAGCATCTATCAGTTTGGCAAGATTTGCACTGAATACTGAATGAAACAGCTTTCTCTAATAGAGAGACAAGCTTTTGAGCAGATTTGGGCTAGATTTCACTTCATTTGAACAGAAGTACTATTTCAGCATTACTGGACTCAGAAAGCTGTAAACTGACAATCTTGATCATTGAAGTCCTAACATAAGTTTTTGTGCATATAACTTCTAACACATTAAAAACTGTCTTACAGCATTGCAGAAAACATTGTATTTCATATGGCATAAGCATCTATCAGTTTGGCAAGATTTGCACTGAATACTGAATGAAACAGCTTTCTCTAATAGAGAGACAAGCTTTTGAGCAAATTTGGGCTTGATTTCACTTCATTTGAACAGAAACACTATTTCATCATTTCTGGACTCAGAAAGCTGTAAACTGACAATCTTGATCATTGAAGTCCTAACATTAGTTTTTGTGTATATAACTTCTAACACATTAAAAACTGTCTTACAGCATTGCAGAAAACATTGTACTTCATAAGGCATAAGCATCTATCAGTTTGGCAAGATTTGCACTGAATAATGAATGAAACAGCTTTCTCTAATAGAGAGACAAGCTTTTGAGCAGATTTGGGCTAGATTTCACTTCATTTGAACAGAAGTACTATTTCAGCATTACTGGACTCAGAAAGCTGTAAACTGACAATCTTGATCATTGAAGTCCTAACATAAGTTTTTGTGCATATAACTTCTAACACATTAAAAACTGTCTTACAGCATTGCAGAGAACATTGTATTTCATATGGCATAAGCATTTATCAGTTTGGCAAGATTTGCACTGAATACTGAATGAAACAGCTTTCTCTATTAGAGAGACAAGCTTTTGAGCAGATTTGGGCTTGATTTCACTTCATTTGAACAGAAACACTATTTCAGCATTACTGGACTCAGAAAGCTGTAAACTGACAATCTTGATCATTGAAGTCCTAACATAAGTTTTTGTGCATATAACTTCTAACACATTAAAAACTGTCTTACAGCATTGCAGAAAACATTGTACTTCATAAGGCATAAGCATCTATCAGATTGGCATGATTTGCACTGAATACTGAATGAAACAGCTTTCTCTATTAGAGAGACAAGCTTTTGAGCAGATTTGGGCTTGATTTCACTTCATTTGAACAGAAACACTATTTCAACATTACTGGACTCAGAAAGCTGTAAACTGACAATCTTGATCATTGAAGTCCTAACATTAGTTTTTGTGCATATAACTTCTAACACATTAAAAACTGTCTTACAGCATTGCAGAAAACATTGTATTTCATATGGCATAAGCATCTATCAGTTTGGCAAGATTTGCACTGAATACTGAATGAAACAGCTTTCTCTATTAGAGAGACAAGCTTTTGAGCAGATTTGGGCTAGATTTCACTTCATTTGAACAGAAGTACTATTTCAGCATTACTGGACTCAGAAAGCTGTAAACTGACAATCTTGATCATTGAAGTCCTAACATAAGTTTTTGTGCATATAACTTCTAACACATTAAAAACTGTCTTACAGCATTGCAGAAAACATTGTATTTCATATGGCATAAGCATCTATCAGTTTGGCAAGATTTGCACTGAATACTGAATGAAACAGCTTTCTCTAATAGAGAGACAAGCTTTTGAGCAGATTTGGGCTAGATTTCACTTCATTTGAACAGAAGTACTATTTCAGCATTACTGGACTCAGAAAGCTGTAAACTGACAATCTTGATCATTGAAGTCCTAACATAAGTTTTTGTGCATATAACTTCTAACACATTAAAAACTGTCTTACAGCATTGCAGAAAACATTGTATTTCATATGGCATAAGCATCTATCAGTTTGGCAAGATTTGCACTGAATACTGAATGAAACAGCTTTCTCTAATAGAGAGACAAGCTTTTGAGCAGATTTGGGCTTGATTTCACTTCATTTGAACAGAAACACTATTTCAACATTTCTGGACTCAGAAAGCTGTAAACTGACAATCTTGATCATTGAAGTCCTAACATTAGTTTTTGTGTATATAACTTCTAACACATTAAAAACTGTCTTACAGCATTGCAGAAAACATTGTACTTCATAAGGCATAAGCATCTATCAGTTTGGCAAGATTTGCACTGAATAATGAATGAAACAGCTTTCTCTAATAGAGAGACAAGCTTTTGAGCAGATTTGGGCTAGATTTCACTTCATTTGAACAGAAGTACTATTTCAGCGTTACTGGACTCAGAAAGCTGTAAACTGACAATCTTGATCATTGAAGTCCTAACATAAGTTTTTGTGCATATAACGTCTAACACATTAAAAACTGTCTTACAGCATTGCAGAAAACATTGTATTTCATATGGCATAAGCATCTATCAGTTTGGCAAGATTTGCACTGAATACTGAATGAAACAGCTTTCTCTATTAGAGAGACAAGCTTTTGAGCAGATTTGGGCTTGATTTCACTTCATTTGAACAGAAACACTATTTCAGCATTACTGGACTCAGAAAGCTGTAAACTGACAATCTTGATCATTGAAGTCCTAACATTAGTTTTTGTGTATATAACTTCTAACACATTAAAAACTGTCTTACAGCATTGCAGAAAACATTGTACTTCATAAGGCATAAGCATCTATCAGTTTGGCAAGATTTGCACTGAATACTGAATGAAACAGCTTTCTCTAATAGAGAGACAAGCTTTTGAGCAGATTTGGGCTAGATTTCACTTCATTTGAACAGAAGCACTATTTCAGCATTACTGGACTCAGAAAGCTGTAAACTGACAATTTTGATCATTGAAGTCCTAACATAAGTTTTTGTGCATATAACTTCTAACACATTAAAAACTGTCTTACAGCATTGCAGAAAACATTGTATTTCATATGGCATAAGCATCTATCAGTTTGGCAAGATTTGCACTGAATACAGAATGAAACAGCTTTCTCTAATAGAGAGACAAGCTTTTGAGCAGATTTGGGCTAGATTTCACTTCATTTGAACAGAAGCACTATTTCAGCATTACTGGACTCAGAAAGCTGTAAACTGACAATCTTGATCATTGAAGTCCTAACATTAGTATTTGTGTATATAACTTCTAACACATTAAAAACTGTCTTACAGCATTGCAGAAAACATTGTACTTCATAAGGCATAAGCATCTATCAGTTTGGCAAGATTTGCACTGAATACTGAATGAAACAGCTTTCTCTATTAGAGAGACAAGCTTTTGAGCAGATTTGGGCTTGATTTCACTTCATTTGAACAGAAACACTATTTCAGCATTACTGGACTCAGAAAGCTGTAAACTGACAATCTTGATCATTGAAGTCCTAACATTAGTTTTTGTGTATATAACTTCTAACACATTAAAAACTGTCTTACAGCATTGCAGAAAACATTGTATTTCATATGGCATAAGCATCTATCAGTTTGGCAAGATTTGCACTGAATACAGAATGAAACAGCTTTCTCTAATAGAGAGACAAGCTTTTGAGCAGATTTGGGCTAGATTTCACTTCATTTGAACAGAAACACTATTTCAGCATTACTGGACTCAGAAAGCTGTAAACTGACAATCTTGATCATTGAAGTCCTAACATTAGTTTT
The DNA here is from genome assembly GCF_023724105.1 of Carassius gibelio. Taxonomy (NCBI): domain Eukaryota; kingdom Metazoa; phylum Chordata; class Actinopteri; order Cypriniformes; family Cyprinidae; genus Carassius; species Carassius gibelio. The sequence goes on along the minus strand of NC_068383.1, from coordinate 29,492,539 downwards.
TGTGTATATAACTTCTAACACATTAAAAACTGTCTTACAGCATTGCAGAAAACATTGTACTTCATAAGGCATAAGCATCTATCAGTTTGGCAAGATTTGCACTGAATACTGAATGAAACAGCTTTCTCTAATAGAGAGACAAGCTTTTGAGCAGATTTGGGCTTGATTTCACTTCATTTGAACAGAAACACTATTTCAGCATTACTGGAATCAGAAAGCTGTAAACTGACAATCTTGATCATTGAAGTCCTAACATAAGTTTTTGTGCAAATAACTTCTAAACATTAAAAACTGTCTTACAGCATTGCAAAAAACATTGTATTTCATATGGCATAAGCATCTATCAGTTTGGCAAGATTTGCACTGAATACTGAATGAAACAGCTTTCTCTAATAGAGAGACAAGCTTTTGAGCAGATTTGGGCTTGATTTCACTTCATTTGAACAGAAACACTATTTCAACATTTCTGGACTCAGAAAGCTGTAAACTGACAATCTTGATCATTAAAGTCCAAACATTAGTTTTTGTTTATATAACTTCTAACACATTAAAAACTGTCTTACAGCATTGCAGAAAACATTGTACTTCATAAGGCATAAGCATCTATCAGTTTGGCAAGATTTGCACTGAATAATGAATGAAACAGTTTTCTCTAATAGAGAGACAAGCTTTTGAGCAGATTTGGGCTAGATTTCACTTCAATTGAACAGAAGTACTATTTCAGCGTTACTGGACTCAGAAAGCTGTAAACTGACAATCTTGATCATTGAAGTCCTAACATAAGTTTTTGTGCATATAACTTCTAACACATTAAAAACTGTCTTACAGCATTGCAGAAAACATTGTATTTCATATGGCATAAGCATCTATCAGTTTGGCAAGATTTGCACTGAATACTGAATGAAACAGCTTTCTCTATTAGAGAGACAAGCTTTTGAGCAGATTTGGGCTTGATTTCACTTCATTTGAACAGAAACACAATTTCAGCATTACTGGACTCAGAAAGCTGTAAACTGACAATCTTGATCATTGAAGTCCTAACATTAGTTTTTGTGTATATAACTTCTAACACATTAAAAACTGTCTTACAGCATTGCAGAAAACATTGTATTTCATATGGCATAAGCATCTATCAGTTTGGCAAGATTTGCACTGAATACAGAATGAAACAGCTTTCTCTAATAGAGAGACAAGCTTTTGAGCAGATTTGGGCTAGATTTCACTTCATTTGAACAGAAGCACTATTTCAGCATTAATGGACTCAGAAAGCTGTAAACTGACAATCTTGATCATTGAAGTCCTAACATTAGTTTTTGTGTATATAACTTCTAACACATTAAAAACTGTCTTACAGCATTGCAGAAAACATTGTACTTCATAAGGCATAAGCATCTATCAGTTTGGCAAGATTTGCACTGAATACTGAATGAAACAGCTTTCTCTAATAGAGAGACAAGCTTTTGAGCAGATTTGGGCTTGATTTCACTTCATTTGAACAGAAACACTATTTCAGCATTACTGGACTCAGAAAGCTGTAAACTGACAATCTTGATCATTGAAGTCCTAACATAAGTTTTTGTGCAAATAACTTCTAAACATTAAAAACTGTCTTACAGCATTGCAAAAAACATTGTATTTCATATGGCATAAGCATCTATCAGTTTGGCAAGATTTGCACTGAATACTGAATGAAACAGCTTTCTCTAATAGAGAGACAAGCTTTTGAGCAGATTTGGGCTTGATTTCACTTCATTTGAACAGAAACACTATTTCAACATTTCTGGACTCAGAAAGCTGTAAACTGACAATCTTGATCATTAAAGTCCAAACATTAGTTTTTGTTTATATAACTTCTAACACATTAAAAACTGTCTTACAGCATTGCAGAAAACATTGTACTTCATAAGGCATAAGCATCTATCAGTTTGGCAAGATTTGCACTGAATAATGAATGAAACAGTTTTCTCTAATAGAGAGACAAGCTTTTGAGCAGATTTGGGCTAGATTTCACTTCAATTGAACAGAAGTACTATTTCAGCGTTACTGGACTCAGAAAGCTGTAAACTGACAATCTTGATCATTGAAGTCCTAACATAAGTTTTTGTGCATATAACTTCTAACACATTAAAAACTGTCTTACAGCATTGCAGAAAACATTGTATTTCATATGGCATAAGCATCTATCAGTTTGGCAAGATTTGCACTGAATACTGAATGAAACAGCTTTCTCTATTAGAGAGACAAGCTTTTGAGCAGATTTGGGCTTGATTTCACTTCATTTGAACAGAAACACAATTTCAGCATTACTGGACTCAGAAAGCTGTAAACTGACAATCTTGATCATTGAAGTCCTAACATTAGTTTTTGTGTATATAACTTCTAACACATTAAAAACTGTCTTACAGCATTGCAGAAAACATTGTATTTCATATGGCATAAGCATCTATCAGTTTGGCAAGATTTGCACTGAATACAGAATGAAACAGCTTTCTCTAATAGAGAGACAAGCTTTTGAGCAGATTTGGGCTAGATTTCACTTCATTTGAACAGAAGCACTATTTCAGCATTAATGGACTCAGAAAGCTGTAAACTGACAATCTTGATCATTGAAGTCCTAACATTAGTTTTTGTCTATATAACTTCTAACACATTAAAAACTGTCTTACAGCATTGCAGAAAACATTGTACTTCATAAGGCATAAGCATCTATCAGTTTGGCAAGATTTGCACTGAATACTGAATGAAACAGCTTTCTCTAATAGAGAGACAAGCTTTTGAGCAGATTTGGGCTTGATTTCACTTCATTTGAACAGAAACACTATTTCAACATTACTGGACTCAGAAAGCTGTAAACTGACAATCTTGATCATTGAAGTCCTAACATTAGTTTTTGTGCATATATCTTCTAACACATTAAAAACTGTCTTACAGCATTGCAGAAAACATTGTATTTCATATGGCATAAGCATCTATCAGTTTGGCAAGATTTGCACTGAATACTGAATGAAACAGCTTTCTCTAATAGAGAGACAAGCTTTTGAGCAGATTTGGGCTAGATTTCACTTCATTTGAACAGAAGTACTATTTCAGCATTACTGGACTCAGAAAGCTGTAAACTGACAATCTTGATCATTGAAGTCCTAACATAAGTTTTTGTGCATATAACTTCTAACACATTAAAAACTGTCTTACAGCATTGCAGAAAACATTGTATTTCATATGGCATAAGCATCTATCAGTTTGGCAAGATTTGCACTGAATACTGAATGAAACAGCTTTCTCTAATAGAGAGACAAGCTTTTGAGCAGATTTGGGCTAGATTTCACTTCATTTGAACAGAAGTACTATTTCAGCATTACTGGACTCAGAAAGCTGTAAACTGACAATCTTGATCATTGAAGTCCTAACATAAGTTTTTGTGCATATAACTTCTAACACATTAAAAACTGTCTTACAGCATTGCAGAAAACATTGTATTTCATATGGCATAAGCATCTATCAGTTTGGCAAGATTTGCACTGAATACTGAATGAAACAGCTTTCTCTAATAGAGAGACAAGCTTTTGAGCAGATTTGGGCTAGATTTCACTTCATTTGAACAGAAGTACTATTTCAGCATTACTGGACTCAGAAAGCTGTAAACTGACAATCTTGATCATTGAAGTCCTAACATAAGTTTTTGTGCATATAACTTCTAACACATTAAAAACTGTCTTACAGCATTGCAGAAAACATTGTATTTCATATGGCATAAGCATCTATCAGTTTGGCAAGATTTGCACTGAATACTGAATGAAACAGCTTTCTCTAATAGAGAGACAAGCTTTTGAGCAAATTTGGGCTTGATTTCACTTCATTTGAACAGAAACACAATTTCATCATTTCTGGACTCAGAAAGCTGTAAACTGACAATCTTGATCATTGAAGTCCTAACATTAGTTTTTGTGTATATAACTTCTAACACATTAAAAACTGTCTTACAGCATTGCAGAAAACATTGTACTTCATAAGGCATAAGCATCTATCAGTTTGGCAAGATTTGCACTGAATAATGAATGAAACAGCTTTCTCTAATAGAGAGACAAGCTTTTGAGCAGATTTGGGCTAGATTTCACTTCATTTGAACAGAAGCACTATTTCAGCATTACTGGACTCAGAAAGCTGTAAACTGACAATTTTGATCATTGAAGTCCTAACATAAGTTTTTGTGCATATAACTTCTAACACATTAAAAACTGTCTTACAGCATTGCAGAAAACATTGTATTTCATATGGCATAAGCATCTATCAGTTTGGCAAGATTTGCACTGAATACAGAATGAAACAGCTTTCTCTAATAGAGAGACAAGCTTTTGAGCAGATTTGGGCTAGATTTCACTTCATTTGAACAGAAGCACTATTTCAGCATTACTGGACTCAGAAAGCTGTAAACTGACAATCTTGATCATTGAAGTCCTAACATTAGTTTTTGTGTATATAACTTCTAACACATTAAAAACTGTCTTACAGCATTGCAGAAAACATTGTACTTCATAAGGCATAAGCATCTATCAGTTTGGCAAGATTTGCACTGAATACTGAATGAAACAGCTTTCTCTATTAGAGAGACAAGCTTTTGAGCAGATTTGGGCTTGATTTCACTTCATTTGAACAGAAACACTATTTCAGCATTACTGGACTCAGAAAGCTGTAAACTGACAATCTTGATCATTGAAGTCCTAACATTAGTTTTTGTGTATATAACTTCTAAACATTAAAAACTGTCTTACAGCATTGCAAAAAACATTGTATTTCATATGGCATAAGCATCTATCAGTTTGGCAAGATTTGCACTGAATACTGAATGAAACAGCTTTCTCTAATAGAGAGACAAGCTTTTGAGCAGATTTGGGCTTGATTTCACTTCATTTGAACAGAAACACTATTTCAACATTTCTGGACTCAGAAAGCTGTAAACTGACAATCTTGATCATTAAAGTCCAAACATTAGTTTTTGTTTATATAACTTCTAACACATTAAAAACTGTCTTACAGCATTGCAGAAAACATTGTACTTCATAAGGCATAAGCATCTATCAGTTTGGCAAGATTTGCACTGAATAATGAATGAAACAGTTTTCTCTAATAGAGAGACAAGCTTTTGAGCAGATTTGGGCTAGATTTCACTTCAATTGAACAGAAGTACTATTTCAGCGTTACTGGACTCAGAAAGCTGTAAACTGACAATCTTGATCATTGAAGTCCTAACATAAGTTTTTGTGCATATAACTTCTAACACATTAAAAACTGTCTTACAGCATTGCAGAAAACATTGTATTTCATATGGCATAAGCATCTATCAGTTTGGCAAGATTTGCACTGAATACTGAATGAAACAGCTTTCTCTATTAGAGAGACAAGCTTTTGAGCAGATTTGGGCTTGATTTCACTTCATTTGAACAGAAACACAATTTCAGCATTACTGGACTCAGAAAGCTGTAAACTGACAATCTTGATCATTGAAGTCCTAACATTAGTTTTTGTGTATATAACTTCTAACACATTAAAAACTGTCTTACAGCATTGCAGAAAACATTGTATTTCATATGGCATAAGCATCTATCAGTTTGGCAAGATTTGCACTGAATACAGAATGAAACAGCTTTCTCTAATAGAGAGACAAGCTTTTGAGCAGATTTGGGCTAGATTTCACTTCATTTGAACAGAAGCACTATTTCAGCATTAATGGACTCAGAAAGCTGTAAACTGACAATCTTGATCATTGAAGTCCTAACATTAGTTTTTGTGTATATAACTTCTAACACATTAAAAACTGTCTTACAGCATTGCAGAAAACATTGTACTTCATAAGGCATAAGCATCTATCAGTTTGGCAAGATTTGCACTGAATACTGAATGAAACAGCTTTCTCTAATAGAGAGACAAGCTTTTGAGCAGATTTGGGCTTGATTTCACTTCATTTGAACAGAAACACTATTTCAACATTACTGGACTCAGAAAGCTGTAAACTGACAATCTTGATCATTGAAGTCCTAACATTAGTTTTTGTGCATATATCTTCTAACACATTAAAAACTGTCTTACAGCATTGCAGAAAACATTGTATTTCATATGGCATAAGCATCTATCAGTTTGGCAAGATTTGCACTGAATACTGAATGAAACAGCTTTCTCTAATAGAGAGACAAGCTTTTGAGCAGATTTGGGCTAGATTTCACTTCATTTGAACAGAAGTACTATTTCAGCATTACTGGACTCAGAAAGCTGTAAACTGACAATCTTGATCATTGAAGTCCTAACATAAGTTTTTGTGCATATAACTTCTAACACATTAAAAACTGTCTTACAGCATTGCAGAAAACATTGTATTTCATATGGCATAAGCATCTATCAGTTTGGCAAGATTTGCACTGAATACTGAATGAAACAGCTTTCTCTAATAGAGAGACAAGCTTTTGAGCAGATTTGGGCTAGATTTCACTTCATTTGAACAGAAGTACTATTTCAGCATTACTGGACTCAGAAAGCTGTAAACTGACAATCTTGATCATTGAAGTCCTAACATAAGTTTTTGTGCATATAACTTCTAACACATTAAAAACTGTCTTACAGCATTGCAGAAAACATTGTATTTCATATGGCATAAGCATCTATCAGTTTGGCAAGATTTGCACTGAATACTGAATGAAACAGCTTTCTCTAATAGAGAGACAAGCTTTTGAGCAGATTTGGGCTAGATTTCACTTCATTTGAACAGAAGTACTATTTCAGCATTACTGGACTCAGAAAGCTGTAAACTGACAATCTTGATCATTGAAGTCCTAACATAAGTTTTTGTGCATATAACTTCTAACACATTAAAAACTGTCTTACAGCATTGCAGAAAACATTGTATTTCATATGGCATAAGCATCTATCAGTTTGGCAAGATTTGCACTGAATACTGAATGAAACAGCTTTCTCTAATAGAGAGACAAGCTTTTGAGCAAATTTGGGCTTGATTTCACTTCATTTGAACAGAAACACTATTTCATCATTTCTGGACTCAGAAAGCTGTAAACTGACAATCTTGATCATTGAAGTCCTAACATTAGTTTTTGTGTATATAACTTCTAACACATTAAAAACTGTCTTACAGCATTGCAGAAAACATTGTACTTCATAAGGCATAAGCATCTATCAGTTTGGCAAGATTTGCACTGAATAATGAATGAAACAGCTTTCTCTAATAGAGAGACAAGCTTTTGAGCAGATTTGGGCTAGATTTCACTTCATTTGAACAGAAGTACTATTTCAGCATTACTGGACTCAGAAAGCTGTAAACTGACAATCTTGATCATTGAAGTCCTAACATAAGTTTTTGTGCATATAACTTCTAACACATTAAAAACTGTCTTACAGCATTGCAGAGAACATTGTATTTCATATGGCATAAGCATTTATCAGTTTGGCAAGATTTGCACTGAATACTGAATGAAACAGCTTTCTCTATTAGAGAGACAAGCTTTTGAGCAGATTTGGGCTTGATTTCACTTCATTTGAACAGAAACACTATTTCAGCATTACTGGACTCAGAAAGCTGTAAACTGACAATCTTGATCATTGAAGTCCTAACATAAGTTTTTGTGCATATAACTTCTAACACATTAAAAACTGTCTTACAGCATTGCAGAAAACATTGTACTTCATAAGGCATAAGCATCTATCAGATTGGCATGATTTGCACTGAATACTGAATGAAACAGCTTTCTCTATTAGAGAGACAAGCTTTTGAGCAGATTTGGGCTTGATTTCACTTCATTTGAACAGAAACACTATTTCAACATTACTGGACTCAGAAAGCTGTAAACTGACAATCTTGATCATTGAAGTCCTAACATTAGTTTTTGTGCATATAACTTCTAACACATTAAAAACTGTCTTACAGCATTGCAGAAAACATTGTATTTCATATGGCATAAGCATCTATCAGTTTGGCAAGATTTGCACTGAATACTGAATGAAACAGCTTTCTCTATTAGAGAGACAAGCTTTTGAGCAGATTTGGGCTAGATTTCACTTCATTTGAACAGAAGTACTATTTCAGCATTACTGGACTCAGAAAGCTGTAAACTGACAATCTTGATCATTGAAGTCCTAACATAAGTTTTTGTGCATATAACTTCTAACACATTAAAAACTGTCTTACAGCATTGCAGAAAACATTGTATTTCATATGGCATAAGCATCTATCAGTTTGGCAAGATTTGCACTGAATACTGAATGAAACAGCTTTCTCTAATAGAGAGACAAGCTTTTGAGCAGATTTGGGCTAGATTTCACTTCATTTGAACAGAAGTACTATTTCAGCATTACTGGACTCAGAAAGCTGTAAACTGACAATCTTGATCATTGAAGTCCTAACATAAGTTTTTGTGCATATAACTTCTAACACATTAAAAACTGTCTTACAGCATTGCAGAAAACATTGTATTTCATATGGCATAAGCATCTATCAGTTTGGCAAGATTTGCACTGAATACTGAATGAAACAGCTTTCTCTAATAGAGAGACAAGCTTTTGAGCAGATTTGGGCTTGATTTCACTTCATTTGAACAGAAACACTATTTCAACATTTCTGGACTCAGAAAGCTGTAAACTGACAATCTTGATCATTGAAGTCCTAACATTAGTTTTTGTGTATATAACTTCTAACACATTAAAAACTGTCTTACAGCATTGCAGAAAACATTGTACTTCATAAGGCATAAGCATCTATCAGTTTGGCAAGATTTGCACTGAATAATGAATGAAACAGCTTTCTCTAATAGAGAGACAAGCTTTTGAGCAGATTTGGGCTAGATTTCACTTCATTTGAACAGAAGTACTATTTCAGCGTTACTGGACTCAGAAAGCTGTAAACTGACAATCTTGATCATTGAAGTCCTAACATAAGTTTTTGTGCATATAACGTCTAACACATTAAAAACTGTCTTACAGCATTGCAGAAAACATTGTATTTCATATGGCATAAGCATCTATCAGTTTGGCAAGATTTGCACTGAATACTAAATGAAACAGCTTTCTCTATTAGAGAGACAAGCTTTTGAGCAGATTTGGGCTTGATTTCACTTCATTTGAACAGAAACACTATTTCAGCATTACTGGACTCAGAAAGCTGTAAACTGACAATCTTGATCATTGAAGTCCTAACATTAGTTTTTGTGTATATAACTTCTAACACATTAAAAACTGTCTTACAGCATTGCAGAAAACATTGTACTTCATAAGGCATAAGCATCTATCAGTTTGGCAAGATTTGCACTGAATACTGAATGAAACAGCTTTCTCTAATAGAGAGACAAGCTTTTGAGCAGATTTGGGCTAGATTTCACTTCATTTGAACAGAAGCACTATTTCAGCATTACTGGACTCAGAAAGCTGTAAACTGACAATTTTGATCATTGAAGTCCTAACATAAGTTTTTGTGCATATAACTTCTAACACATTAAAAACTGTCTTACAGCATTGCAGAAAACATTGTATTTCATATGGCATAAGCATCTATCAGTTTGGCAAGATTTGCACTGAATACAGAATGAAACAGCTTTCTCTAATAGAGAGACAAGCTTTTGAGCAGATTTGGGCTAGATTTCACTTCATTTGAACAGAAGCACTATTTCAGCATTACTGGACTCAGAAAGCTGTAAACTGACAATCTTGATCATTGAAGTCCTAACATTAGTATTTGTGTATATAACTTCTAACACATTAAAAACTGTCTTACAGCATTGCAGAAAACATTGTACTTCATAAGGCATAAGCATCTATCAGTTTGGCAAGATTTGCACTGAATACTGAATGAAACAGCTTTCTCTATTAGAGAGACAAGCTTTTGAGCAGATTTGGGCTTGATTTCACTTCATTTGAACAGAAACACTATTTCAGCATTACTGGACTCAGAAAGCTGTAAACTGACAATCTTGATCATTGAAGTCCTAACATTAGTTTTTGTGTATATAACTTCTAACACATTAAAAACTGTCTTACAGCATTGCAGAAAACATTGTATTTCATAAGGCATAAGCATCTATCAGTTTGGCAAGATTTGCACTGAATACTGAATGAAACAGCTTTCTCTAATAGAGAGACAAGCTTTTGAGCAGATTTGGGCTTGATTTCACTTCATTTGAACAGAAACACTATTTCAGCATTACTGGACTCAGAAAGCTGTAAACTGACAATCTTGATCATTGAAGTCCTAACATAAGTTTTTGTGCAAATAACTTCTAACACATTAAAAACTGTCTTACAGCATTGCAGAAAACATTGTATTTCATATGGCATAAGCATCTATCAGTTTGGCAAGATTTGCACTGAATACTGAATGAAACAGCTTTCTCTAATAGAGAGACAAGCTTTTGAGCAGATTTGGGCTAGATTTCACTTCATTTGAACAGAAGTACTATTTCAGCATTACTGGACTCAGAAAGCTGTAAACTGACAATCTTGATCATTGAAGTCCTAACATAAGTTTTTGTGCATATAACTTCTAACACATTAAAAACTGTCTTACAGCATTGCAGAAAACATTGTATTTCATATGGCATAAGCATCTATCAGTTTGGCAAGATTTGCACTGAATACTGAATGAAACAGCTTTCTCTAATAGAGAGACAAGCTTTTGAGCAGATTTGGGCTTGATTTCACTTCATTTGAACAGAAACACTATTTCAACATTTCTGGACTCAGAAAGCTGTAAACTGACAATCTTGATCATTGAAGTCCTAACATTAGTTTTTGTGTATATAACTTCTAACACATTAAAAACTGTCTTACAGCATTGCAGAAAACATTGTACTTCATAAGGCATAAGCATCTATCAGTTTGGCAAGATTTGCACTGAATACTGAATGAAACAGCTTTCTCTAATAGAGAGACAAGCTTTTGAGCAGATTTGGGCTAGATTTCACTTCATTTGAACAGAAGCACTATTTCAGCATTACTGGACTCAGAAAGCTGTAAACTGACAATCTTGATCATTGAAGTCCTAACATTAGTTTTTGTGTATATAACTTCTAACACATTAAAAACTGTCTTACAGCATTGCAGAAAACATTGTATTTCATATGGCATAAGCATCTATCAGTTTGGCAAGATTTGCACTGAATACAGAATGAAACAGCTTTCTCTAATAGAGAGACAAGCTTTTGAGCAGATTTGGGCTAGATTTCACTTCATTTGAACAGAAGCACTATTTCAGCATTAATGGACTCAGAAAGCTGTAAACTGACAATCTTGATCATTGAAGTCCTAACATTAGTTTTTGTGTATATAACTTCTAACACATTAAAAACTGTCTTACAGCATTGCAGAAAACATTGTACTTCATAAGGCATAAGCATCTATCAGTTTGGCAAGATTTGCACTGAATACTGAATGAAACAGCTTTCTCTAATAGAGAGACAAGCTTTTGAGCAGATTTGGGCTTGATTTCACTTCATTTGAACAGAAACACTATTTCAGCATTACTGGACTCAGAAAGCTGTAAACTGACAATCTTGATCATTGAAGTCCTAACATAAGTTTTTGTGCAAATAACTTCTAAACATTAAAAACTGTCTTACAGCATTGCAAAAAACATTGTATTTCATATGGCATAAGCATCTATCAGTTTGGCAAGATTTGCACTGAATACTGAATGAAACAGCTTTCTCTAATAGAGAGACAAGCTTTTGAGCAGATTTGGGCTTGATTTCACTTCATTTGAACAGAAACACTATTTCAACATTTCTGGACTCAGAAAGCTGTAAACTGACAATCTTGATCATTAAAGTCCAAACATTAGTTTTTGTTTATATAACTTCTAACACATTAAAAACTGTCTTACAGCATTGCAGAAAACATTGTACTTCATAAGGCATAAGCATCTATCAGTTTGGCAAGATTTGCACTGAATAATGAATGAAACAGTTTTCTCTAATAGAGAGACAAGCTTTTGAGCAGATTTGGGCTAGATTTCACTTCAATTGAACAGAAGTACTATTTCAGCGTTACTGGACTCAGAAAGCTGTAAACTGACAATCTTGATCATTGAAGTCCTAACATAAGTTTTTGTGCATATAACTTCTAACACATTAAAAACTGTCTTACAGCATTGCAGAAAACATTGTATTTCATATGGCATAAGCATCTATCAGTTTGGCAAGATTTGCACTGAATACTGAATGAAACAGCTTTCTCTATTAGAGAGACAAGCTTTTGAGCAGATTTGGGCTTGATTTCACTTCATTTGAACAGAAACACAATTTCAGCATTACTGGACTCAGAAAGCTGTAAACTGACAATCTTGATCATTGAAGTCCTAACATTAGTTTTTGTGTATATAACTTCTAACACATTAAAAACTGTCTTACAGCATTGCAGAAAACATTGTATTTCATATGGCATAAGCATCTATCAGTTTGGCAAGATTTGCACTGAATACAGAATGAAACAGCTTTCTCTAATAGAGAGACAAGCTTTTGAGCAGATTTGGGCTAGATTTCACTTCATTTGAACAGAAGCACTATTTCAGCATTAATGGACTCAGAAAGCTGTAAACTGACAATCTTGATCATTGAAGTCCTAACATTAGTTTTTGTCTATATAACTTCTAACACATTAAAAACTGTCTTACAGCATTGCAGAAAACATTGTACTTCATAAGGCATAAGCATCTATCAGTTTGGCAAGATTTGCACTGAATACTGAATGAAACAGCTTTCTCTAATAGAGAGACAAGCTTTTGAGCAGATTTGGGCTTGATTTCACTTCATTTGAACAGAAACACTATTTCAACATTACTGGACTCAGAAAGCTGTAAACTGACAATCTTGATCATTGAAGTCCTAACATTAGTTTTTGTGCATATATCTTCTAACACATTAAAAACTGTCTTACAGCATTGCAGAAAACATTGTATTTCATATGGCATAAGCATCTATCAGTTTGGCAAGATTTGCACTGAATACTGAATGAAACAGCTTTCTCTAATAGAGAGACAAGCTTTTGAGCAGATTTGGGCTAGATTTCACTTCATTTGAACAGAAGTACTATTTCAGCATTACTGGACTCAGAAAGCTGTAAACTGACAATCTTGATCATTGAAGTCCTAACATAAGTTTTTGTGCATATAACTTCTAACACATTAAAAACTGTCTTACAGCATTGCAGAAAACATTGTATTTCATATGGCATAAGCATCTATCAGTTTGGCAAGATTTGCACTGAATACTGAATGAAACAGCTTTCTCTAATAGAGAGACAAGCTTTTGAGCAGATTTGGGCTAGATTTCACTTCATTTGAACAGAAGTACTATTTCAGCATTACTGGACTCAGAAAGCTGTAAACTGACAATCTTGATCATTGAAGTCCTAACATAAGTTTTTGTGCATATAACTTCTAACACATTAAAAACTGTCTTACAGCATTGCAGAAAACATTGTATTTCATATGGCATAAGCATCTATCAGTTTGGCAAGATTTGCACTGAATACTGAATGAAACAGCTTTCTCTAATAGAGAGACAAGCTTTTGAGCAGATTTGGGCTAGATTTCACTTCATTTGAACAGAAGTACTATTTCAGCATTACTGGACTCAGAAAGCTGTAAACTGACAATCTTGATCATTGAAGTCCTAACATAAGTTTTTGTGCATATAACTTCTAACACATTAAAAACTGTCTTACAGCATTGCAGAAAACATTGTATTTCATATGGCATAAGCATCTATCAGTTTGGCAAGATTTGCACTGAATACTGAATGAAACAGCTTTCTCTAATAGAGAGACAAGCTTTTGAGCAAATTTGGGCTTGATTTCACTTCATTTGAACAGAAACACAATTTCATCATTTCTGGACTCAGAAAGCTGTAAACTGACAATCTTGATCATTGAAGTCCTAACATTAGTTTTTGTGTATATAACTTCTAACACATTAAAAACTGTCTTACAGCATTGCAGAAAACATTGTACTTCATAAGGCATAAGCATCTATCAGTTTGGCAAGATTTGCACTGAATAATGAATGAAACAGCTTTCTCTAATAGAGAGACAAGCTTTTGAGCAGATTTGGGCTAGATTTCACTTCATTTGAACAGAAGCACTATTTCAGCATTACTGGACTCAGAAAGCTGTAAACTGACAATTTTGATCATTGAAGTCCTAAC
>NC_068383.1:29422692-29477850 GCF_023724105.1 Carassius gibelio | reverse complement strand
TCTTGCCAAACTGATAGATGCTTATGCCTTATGAAGTACAATGTTTTCTGCAATGCTGTAAGACAGTTTTTAATGTGTTAGAAGTTATATAGACAAAAACTAATGTTAGGACTTCAATGATCAAGATTGTCAGTTTACAGCTTTCTGAGTCCATTAATGCTGAAATAGTGCTTCTGTTCAAATGAAGTGAAATCTAGCCCAAATCTGCTCAAAAGCTTGTCTCTCTATTAGAGAAAGCTGTTTCATTCTGTATTCAGTGCAAATCTTGCCAAACTGATAGATGCTTATGCCATATGAAATACAATGTTTTCTGCAATGCTGTAAGACAGTTTTTAATGTGTTAGAAGTTATATACACAAAAACTAATGTTAGGACTTCAATGATCAAGATTGTCAGTTTACAGCTTTCTGAGTCCAGTAATGCTGAAATTGTGTTTCTGTTCAAATGAAGTGAAATCAAGCCCAAATCTGCTCAAAAGCTTGTCTCTCTAATAGAGAAAGCTGTTTCATTCAGTATTCAGTGCAAATCTTGCCAAACTGATAGATGCTTATGCCATATGAAATACAATGTTTTCTGCAATGCTGTAAGACAGTTTTTAATGTGTTAGAAGTTATATGCACAAAAACTTATGTTAGGACTTCAATGATCAAGATTGTCAGTTTACAGCTTTCTGAGTCCAGTAACGCTGAAATAGTACTTCTGTTCAATTGAAGTGAAATCTAGCCCAAATCTGCTCAAAAGCTTGTCTCTCTATTAGAGAAAACTGTTTCATTCATTATTCAGTGCAAATCTTGCCAAACTGATAGATGCTTATGCCTTATGAAGTACAATGTTTTCTGCAATGCTGTAAGACAGTTTTTAATGTGTTAGAAGTTATATAAACAAAAACTAATGTTTGGACTTTAATGATCAAGATTGTCAGTTTACAGCTTTCTGAGTCCAGAAATGTTGAAATAGTGTTTCTGTTCAAATGAAGTGAAATCAAGCCCAAATCTGCTCAAAAGCTTGTCTCTCTATTAGAGAAAGCTGTTTCATTCAGTATTCAGTGCAAATCTTGCCAAACTGATAGATGCTTATGCCATATGAAATACAATGTTTTTTGCAATGCTGTAAGACAGTTTTTAATGTTTAGAAGTTATTTGCACAAAAACTTATGTTAGGACTTCAATGATCAAGATTGTCAGTTTACAGCTTTCTGAGTCCAGTAATGCTGAAATAGTGTTTCTGTTCAAATGAAGTGAAATCAAGCCCAAATCTGCTCAAAAGCTTGTCTCTCTATTAGAGAAAGCTGTTTCATTCAGTATTCAGTGCAAATCTTGCCAAACTGATAGATGCTTATGCCTTATGAAGTACAATGTTTTCTGCAATGCTGTAAGACAGTTTTTAATGTGTTAGAAGTTATATACACAAAAACTAATGTTAGGACTTCAATGATCAAGATTGTCAGTTTACAGCTTTCTGAGTCCATTAATGCTGAAATAGTGCTTCTGTTCAAATGAAGTGAAATCTAGCCCAAATCTGCTCAAAAGCTTGTCTCTCTATTAGAGAAAGCTGTTTCATTCTGTATTCAGTGCAAATCTTGCCAAACTGATAGATGCTTATGCCATATGAAATACAATGTTTTCTGCAATGCTGTAAGACAGTTTTTAATGTGTTAGAAGTTATATACACAAAAACTAATGTTAGGACTTCAATGATCAAGATTGTCAGTTTACAGCTTTCTGAGTCCAGTAATGCTGAAATAGTGCTTCTGTTCAAATGAAGTGAAATCTAGCCCAAATCTGCTCAAAAGCTTGTCTCTCTATTAGAGAAAGCTGTTTCATTCAGTATTCAGTGCAAATCTTGCCAAACTGATAGATGCTTATGCCTTATGAAGTACAATGTTTTCTGCAATGCTGTAAGACAGTTTTTAATGTGTTAGAAGTTATATACACAAAAACTAATGTTAGGACTTCAATGATCAAGATTGTCAGTTTACAGCTTTCTGAGTCCAGAAATGTTGAAATAGTGTTTCTGTTCAAATGAAGTGAAATCAAGCCCAAATCTGCTCAAAAGCTTGTCTCTCTATTAGAGAAAGCTGTTTCATTCAGTATTCAGTGCAAATCTTGCCAAACTGATAGATGCTTATGCCATATGAAATACAATGTTTTCTGCAATGCTGTAAGACAGTTTTTAATGTGTTAGAAGTTATATGCACAAAAACTTATGTTAGGACTTCAATGATCAAGATTGTCAGTTTACAGCTTTCTGAGTCCAGTAATGCTGAAATAGTACTTCTGTTCAAATGAAGTGAAATCTAGCCCAAATCTGCTCAAAAGCTTGTCTCTCTATTAGAGAAAGCTGTTTCATTCAGTATTCAGTGCAAATCTTGCCAAACTGATAGATGCTTATGCCATATGAAATACAATGTTTTCTGCAATGCTGTAAGACAGTTTTTAATGTGTTAGAAGTTATTTGCACAAAAACTTATGTTAGGACTTCAATGATCAAGATTGTCAGTTTACAGCTTTCTGAGTCCAGTAATGCTGAAATAGTGTTTCTGTTCAAATGAAGTGAAATCAAGCCCAAATCTGCTCAAAAGCTTGTCTCTCTATTAGAGAAAGCTGTTTCATTCAGTATTCAGTGCAAATCTTGCCAAACTGATAGATGCTTATGCCTTATGAAATACAATGTTTTCTGCAATGCTGTAAGACAGTTTTTAATGTGTTAGAAGTTATATACACAAAAACTAATGTTAGGACTTCAATGATCAAGATTGTCAGTTTACAGCTTTCTGAGTCCAGTAATGCTGAAATAGTGTTTCTGTTCAAATGAAGTGAAATCAAGCCCAAATCTGCTCAAAAGCTTGTCTCTCTAATAGAGAAAGCTGTTTCATTCAGTATTCAGTGCAAATCTTGCCAAACTGATAGATGCTTATGCCTTATGAAGTACAATGTTTTCTGCAATGCTGTAAGACAGTTTTTAATGTGTTAGAAGTTATATACACAAATACTAATGTTAGGACTTCAATGATCAAGATTGTCAGTTTACAGCTTTCTGAGTCCAGTAATGCTGAAATAGTGCTTCTGTTCAAATGAAGTGAAATCTAGCCCAAATCTGCTCAAAAGCTTGTCTCTCTATTAGAGAAAGCTGTTTCATTCTGTATTCAGTGCAAATCTTGCCAAACTGATAGATGCTTATGCCATATGAAATACAATGTTTTCTGCAATGCTGTAAGACAGTTTTTAATGTGTTAGAAGTTATATGCACAAAAACTTATGTTAGGACTTCAATGATCAAAATTGTCAGTTTACAGCTTTCTGAGTCCAGTAATGCTGAAATAGTGCTTCTGTTCAAATGAAGTGAAATCTAGCCCAAATCTGCTCAAAAGCTTGTCTCTCTATTAGAGAAAGCTGTTTCATTCAGTATTCAGTGCAAATCTTGCCAAACTGATAGATGCTTATGCCTTATGAAGTACAATGTTTTCTGCAATGCTGTAAGACAGTTTTTAATGTGTTAGAAGTTATATACACAAAAACTAATGTTAGGACTTCAATGATCAAGATTGTCAGTTTACAGCTTTCTGAGTCCAGTAATGCTGAAATAGTGTTTCTGTTCAAATGAAGTGAAATCAAGCCCAAATCTGCTCAAAAGCTTGTCTCTCTAATAGAGAAAGCTGTTTCATTTAGTATTCAGTGCAAATCTTGCCAAACTGATAGATGCTTATGCCATATGAAATACAATGTTTTCTGCAATGCTGTAAGACAGTTTTTAATGTGTTAGACGTTATATGCACAAAAACTTATGTTAGGACTTCAATGATCAAGATTGTCAGTTTACAGCTTTCTGAGTCCAGTAACGCTGAAATAGTACTTCTGTTCAAATGAAGTGAAATCTAGCCCAAATCTGCTCAAAAGCTTGTCTCTCTATTAGAGAAAGCTGTTTCATTCATTATTCAGTGCAAATCTTGCCAAACTGATAGATGCTTATGCCTTATGAAGTACAATGTTTTCTGCAATGCTGTAAGACAGTTTTTAATGTGTTAGAAGTTATATACACAAAAACTAATGTTAGGACTTCAATGATCAAGATTGTCAGTTTACAGCTTTCTGAGTCCAGAAATGTTGAAATAGTGTTTCTGTTCAAATGAAGTGAAATCAAGCCCAAATCTGCTCAAAAGCTTGTCTCTCTATTAGAGAAAGCTGTTTCATTCAGTATTCAGTGCAAATCTTGCCAAACTGATAGATGCTTATGCCATATGAAATACAATGTTTTCTGCAATGCTGTAAGACAGTTTTTAATGTGTTAGAAGTTATATGCACAAAAACTTATGTTAGGACTTCAATGATCAAGATTGTCAGTTTACAGCTTTCTGAGTCCAGTAATGCTGAAATAGTACTTCTGTTCAAATGAAGTGAAATCTAGCCCAAATCTGCTCAAAAGCTTGTCTCTCTATTAGAGAAAGCTGTTTCATTCAGTATTCAGTGCAAATCTTGCCAAACTGATAGATGCTTATGCCATATGAAATACAATGTTTTCTGCAATGCTGTAAGACAGTTTTTAATGTGTTAGAAGTTATATGCACAAAAACTTATGTTAGGACTTCAATGATCAAGATTGTCAGTTTACAGCTTTCTGAGTCCAGTAATGCTGAAATAGTACTTCTGTTCAAATGAAGTGAAATCTAGCCCAAATCTGCTCAAAAGCTTGTCTCTCTAATAGAGAAAGCTGTTTCATTCAGTATTCAGTGCAAATCTTGCCAAACTGATAGATGCTTATGCCATATGAAATACAATGTTTTCTGCAATGCTGTAAGACAGTTTTTAATGTGTTAGAAGTTATATGCACAAAAACTAATGTTAGGACTTCAATGATCAAGATTGTCAGTTTACAGCTTTCTGAGTCCAGTAATGTTGAAATAGTGTTTCTGTTCAAATGAAGTGAAATCAAGCCCAAATCTGCTCAAAAGCTTGTCTCTCTAATAGAGAAAGCTGTTTCATTCAGTATTCAGTGCAAATCATGCCAATCTGATAGATGCTTATGCCTTATGAAGTACAATGTTTTCTGCAATGCTGTAAGACAGTTTTTAATGTGTTAGAAGTTATATGCACAAAAACTTATGTTAGGACTTCAATGATCAAGATTGTCAGTTTACAGCTTTCTGAGTCCAGTAATGCTGAAATAGTGTTTCTGTTCAAATGAAGTGAAATCAAGCCCAAATCTGCTCAAAAGCTTGTCTCTCTAATAGAGAAAGCTGTTTCATTCAGTATTCAGTGCAAATCTTGCCAAACTGATAAATGCTTATGCCATATGAAATACAATGTTCTCTGCAATGCTGTAAGACAGTTTTTAATGTGTTAGAAGTTATATGCACAAAAACTTATGTTAGGACTTCAATGATCAAGATTGTCAGTTTACAGCTTTCTGAGTCCAGTAATGCTGAAATAGTACTTCTGTTCAAATGAAGTGAAATCTAGCCCAAATCTGCTCAAAAGCTTGTCTCTCTATTAGAGAAAGCTGTTTCATTCATTATTCAGTGCAAATCTTGCCAAACTGATAGATGCTTATGCCTTATGAAGTACAATGTTTTCTGCAATGCTGTAAGACAGTTTTTAATGTGTTAGAAGTTATATACACAAAAACTAATGTTAGGACTTCAATGATCAAGATTGTCAGTTTACAGCTTTCTGAGTCCAGAAATGATGAAATAGTGTTTCTGTTCAAATGAAGTGAAATCAAGCCCAAATTTGCTCAAAAGCTTGTCTCTCTATTAGAGAAAGCTGTTTCATTCAGTATTCAGTGCAAATCTTGCCAAACTGATAGATGCTTATGCCATATGAAATACAATGTTTTCTGCAATGCTGTAAGACAGTTTTTAATGTGTTAGAAGTTATATGCACAAAAACTTATGTTAGGACTTCAATGATCAAGATTGTCAGTTTACAGCTTTCTGAGTCCAGTAATGCTGAAATAGTACTTCTGTTCAAATGAAGTGAAATCTAGCCCAAATCTGCTCAAAAGCTTGTCTCTCTATTAGAGAAAGCTGTTTCATTCAGTATTCAGTGCAAATCTTGCCAAACTGATAGATGCTTATGCCATATGAAATACAATGTTTTCTGCAATGCTGTAAGACAGTTTTTAATGTGTTAGAAGTTATATGCACAAAAACTTATGTTAGGACTTCAATGATCAAGATTGTCAGTTTACAGCTTTCTGAGTCCAGTAATGCTGAAATAGTACTTCTGTTCAAATGAAGTGAAATCTAGCCCAAATCTGCTCAAAAGCTTGTCTCTCTATTAGAGAAAGCTGTTTCATTCAGTATTCAGTGCAAATCTTGCCAAACTGATAGATGCTTATGCCATATGAAATACAATGTTTTCTGCAATGCTGTAAGACAGTTTTTAATGTGTTAGAAGTTATATGCACAAAAACTTATGTTAGGACTTCAATGATCAAGATTGTCAGTTTACAGCTTTCTGAGTCCAGTAATGCTGAAATAGTACTTCTGTTCAAATGAAGTGAAATCTAGCCCAAATCTGCTCAAAAGCTTGTCTCTCTATTAGAGAAAGCTGTTTCATTCAGTATTCAGTGCAAATCTTGCCAAACTGATAGATGCTTATGCCATATGAAATACAATGTTTTCTGCAATGCTGTAAGACAGTTTTTAATGTGTTAGAAGATATATGCACAAAAACTAATGTTAGGACTTCAATGATCAAGATTGTCAGTTTACAGCTTTCTGAGTCCAGTAATGTTGAAATAGTGTTTCTGTTCAAATGAAGTGAAATCAAGCCCAAATCTGCTCAAAAGCTTGTCTCTCTATTAGAGAAAGCTGTTTCATTCAGTATTCAGTGCAAATCTTGCCAAACTGATAGATGCTTATGCCTTATGAAGTACAATGTTTTCTGCAATGCTGTAAGACAGTTTTTAATGTGTTAGAAGTTATATACACAAAAACTAATGTTAGGACTTCAATGATCAAGATTGTCAGTTTACAGCTTTCTGAGTCCATTAATGCTGAAATAGTGCTTCTGTTCAAATGAAGTGAAATCTAGCCCAAATCTGCTCAAAAGCTTGTCTCTCTATTAGAGAAAGCTGTTTCATTCTGTATTCAGTGCAAATCTTGCCAAACTGATAGATGCTTATGCCATATGAAATACAATGTTTTCTGCAATGCTGTAAGACAGTTTTTAATGTGTTAGAAGTTATATACACAAAAACTAATGTTAGGACTTCAATGATCAAGATTGTCAGTTTACAGCTTTCTGAGTCCAGTAATGCTGAAATTGTGTTTCTGTTCAAATGAAGTGAAATCAAGCCCAAATCTGCTCAAAAGCTTGTCTCTCTAATAGAGAAAGCTGTTTCATTCAGTATTCAGTGCAAATCTTGCCAAACTGATAGATGCTTATGCCATATGAAATACAATGTTTTCTGCAATGCTGTAAGACAGTTTTTAATGTGTTAGAAGTTATATGCACAAAAACTTATGTTAGGACTTCAATGATCAAGATTGTCAGTTTACAGCTTTCTGAGTCCAGTAACGCTGAAATAGTACTTCTGTTCAATTGAAGTGAAATCTAGCCCAAATCTGCTCAAAAGCTTGTCTCTCTATTAGAGAAAACTGTTTCATTCATTATTCAGTGCAAATCTTGCCAAACTGATAGATGCTTATGCCTTATGAAGTACAATGTTTTCTGCAATGCTGTAAGACAGTTTTTAATGTGTTAGAAGTTATATAAACAAAAACTAATGTTTGGACTTTAATGATCAAGATTGTCAGTTTACAGCTTTCTGAGTCCAGAAATGTTGAAATAGTGTTTCTGTTCAAATGAAGTGAAATCAAGCCCAAATCTGCTCAAAAGCTTGTCTCTCTATTAGAGAAAGCTGTTTCATTCAGTATTCAGTGCAAATCTTGCCAAACTGATAGATGCTTATGCC
The DNA here is from genome assembly GCF_023724105.1 of Carassius gibelio. Taxonomy (NCBI): domain Eukaryota; kingdom Metazoa; phylum Chordata; class Actinopteri; order Cypriniformes; family Cyprinidae; genus Carassius; species Carassius gibelio. Next base: position 29,469,933 of record NC_068383.1, on the reverse strand, counting down.
ATATGAAATACAATGTTTTTTGCAATGCTGTAAGACAGTTTTTAATGTTTAGAAGTTATATACACAAAAACTAATGTTAGGACTTCAATGATCAAGATTGTCAGTTTACAGCTTTCTGAGTCCAGTAATGCTGAAATAGTGTTTCTGTTCAAATGAAGTGAAATCAAGCCCAAATCTGCTCAAAAGCTTGTCTCTCTAATAGAGAAAGCTGTTTCATTCAGTATTCAGTGCAAATCTTGCCAAACTGATAGATGCTTATGCCTTATGAAGTACAATGTTTTCTGCAATGCTGTAAGACAGTTTTTAATGTGTTAGAAGTTATATACACAAAAACTAATGTTAGGACTTCAATGATCAAGATTGTCAGTTTACAGCTTTCTGAGTCCAGTAATGCTGAAATAGTGCTTCTGTTCAAATGAAGTGAAATCTAGCCCAAATCTGCTCAAAAGCTTGTCTCTCTATTAGAGAAAGCTGTTTCATTCTGTATTCAGTGCAAATCTTGCCAAACTGATAGATGCTTATGCCATATGAAATACAATGTTTTCTGCAATGCTGTAAGACAGTTTTTAATGTGTTAGAAGTTATATGCACAAAAACTTATGTTAGGACTTCAATGATCAAAATTGTCAGTTTACAGCTTTCTGAGTCCAGTAATGCTGAAATAGTGCTTCTGTTCAAATGAAGTGAAATCTAGCCCAAATCTGCTCAAAAGCTTGTCTCTCTATTAGAGAAAGCTGTTTCATTCATTATTCAGTGCAAATCTTGCCAAACTGATAGATGCTTATGCCTTATGAAGTACAATGTTTTCTGCAATGCTGTAAGACAGTTTTTAATGTGTTAGAAGTTATATACACAAAAACTAATGTTAGGACTTCAATGATCAAGATTGTCAGTTTACAGCTTTCTGAGTCCAGAAATGATGAAATTGTGTTTCTGTTCAAATGAAGTGAAATCAAGCCCAAATTTGCTCAAAAGCTTGTCTCTCTATTAGAGAAAGCTGTTTCATTCAGTATTCAGTGCAAATCTTGCCAAACTGATAGATGCTTATGCCATATGAAATACAATGTTTTCTGCAATGCTGTAAGACAGTTTTTAATGTGTTAGAAGTTATATGCACAAAAACTTATGTTAGGACTTCAATGATCAAGATTGTCAGTTTACAGCTTTCTGAGTCCAGTAATGCTGAAATAGTACTTCTGTTCAAATGAAGTGAAATCTAGCCCAAATCTGCTCAAAAGCTTGTCTCTCTATTAGAGAAAGCTGTTTCATTCAGTATTCAGTGCAAATCTTGCCAAACTGATAGATGCTTATGCCATATGAAATACAATGTTTTCTGCAATGCTGTAAGACAGTTTTTAATGTGTTAGAAGTTATATGCACAAAAACTTATGTTAGGACTTCAATGATCAAGATTGTCAGTTTACAGCTTTCTGAGTCCAGTAATGCTGAAATAGTACTTCTGTTCAAATGAAGTGAAATCTAGCCCAAATCTGCTCAAAAGCTTGTCTCTCTATTAGAGAAAGCTGTTTCATTCAGTATTCAGTGCAAATCTTGCCAAACTGATAGATGCTTATGCCATATGAAATACAATGTTTTCTGCAATGCTGTAAGACAGTTTTTAATGTGTTAGAAGTTATATGCACAAAAACTTATGTTAGGACTTCAATGATCAAGATTGTCAGTTTACAGCTTTCTGAGTCCAGTAATGCTGAAATAGTACTTCTGTTCAAATGAAGTGAAATCTAGCCCAAATCTGCTCAAAAGCTTGTCTCTCTATTAGAGAAAGCTGTTTCATTCAGTATTCAGTGCAAATCTTGCCAAACTGATAGATGCTTATGCCATATGAAATACAATGTTTTCTGCAATGCTGTAAGACAGTTTTTAATGTGTTAGAAGATATATGCACAAAAACTAATGTTAGGACTTCAATGATCAAGATTGTCAGTTTACAGCTTTCTGAGTCCAGTAATGTTGAAATAGTGTTTCTGTTCAAATGAAGTGAAATCAAGCCCAAATCTGCTCAAAAGCTTGTCTCTCTATTAGAGAAAGCTGTTTCATTCAGTATTCAGTGCAAATCTTGCCAAACTGATAGATGCTTATGCCTTATGAAGTACAATGTTTTCTGCAATGCTGTAAGACAGTTTTTAATGTGTTAGAAGTTATATAGACAAAAACTAATGTTAGGACTTCAATGATCAAGATTGTCAGTTTACAGCTTTCTGAGTCCATTAATGCTGAAATAGTGCTTCTGTTCAAATGAAGTGAAATCTAGCCCAAATCTGCTCAAAAGCTTGTCTCTCTATTAGAGAAAGCTGTTTCATTCTGTATTCAGTGCAAATCTTGCCAAACTGATAGATGCTTATGCCATATGAAATACAATGTTTTCTGCAATGCTGTAAGACAGTTTTTAATGTGTTAGAAGTTATATACACAAAAACTAATGTTAGGACTTCAATGATCAAGATTGTCAGTTTACAGCTTTCTGAGTCCAGTAATGCTGAAATTGTGTTTCTGTTCAAATGAAGTGAAATCAAGCCCAAATCTGCTCAAAAGCTTGTCTCTCTAATAGAGAAAGCTGTTTCATTCAGTATTCAGTGCAAATCTTGCCAAACTGATAGATGCTTATGCCATATGAAATACAATGTTTTCTGCAATGCTGTAAGACAGTTTTTAATGTGTTAGAAGTTATATGCACAAAAACTTATGTTAGGACTTCAATGATCAAGATTGTCAGTTTACAGCTTTCTGAGTCCAGTAACGCTGAAATAGTACTTCTGTTCAATTGAAGTGAAATCTAGCCCAAATCTGCTCAAAAGCTTGTCTCTCTATTAGAGAAAACTGTTTCATTCATTATTCAGTGCAAATCTTGCCAAACTGATAGATGCTTATGCCTTATGAAGTACAATGTTTTCTGCAATGCTGTAAGACAGTTTTTAATGTGTTAGAAGTTATATAAACAAAAACTAATGTTTGGACTTTAATGATCAAGATTGTCAGTTTACAGCTTTCTGAGTCCAGAAATGTTGAAATAGTGTTTCTGTTCAAATGAAGTGAAATCAAGCCCAAATCTGCTCAAAAGCTTGTCTCTCTATTAGAGAAAGCTGTTTCATTCAGTATTCAGTGCAAATCTTGCCAAACTGATAGATGCTTATGCCATATGAAATACAATGTTTTTTGCAATGCTGTAAGACAGTTTTTAATGTTTAGAAGTTATTTGCACAAAAACTTATGTTAGGACTTCAATGATCAAGATTGTCAGTTTACAGCTTTCTGAGTCCAGTAATGCTGAAATAGTGTTTCTGTTCAAATGAAGTGAAATCAAGCCCAAATCTGCTCAAAAGCTTGTCTCTCTATTAGAGAAAGCTGTTTCATTCAGTATTCAGTGCAAATCTTGCCAAACTGATAGATGCTTATGCCTTATGAAGTACAATGTTTTCTGCAATGCTGTAAGACAGTTTTTAATGTGTTAGAAGTTATATACACAAAAACTAATGTTAGGACTTCAATGATCAAGATTGTCAGTTTACAGCTTTCTGAGTCCATTAATGCTGAAATAGTGCTTCTGTTCAAATGAAGTGAAATCTAGCCCAAATCTGCTCAAAAGCTTGTCTCTCTATTAGAGAAAGCTGTTTCATTCTGTATTCAGTGCAAATCTTGCCAAACTGATAGATGCTTATGCCATATGAAATACAATGTTTTCTGCAATGCTGTAAGACAGTTTTTAATGTGTTAGAAGTTATATACACAAAAACTAATGTTAGGACTTCAATGATCAAGATTGTCAGTTTACAGCTTTCTGAGTCCAGTAATGCTGAAATTGTGTTTCTGTTCAAATGAAGTGAAATCAAGCCCAAATCTGCTCAAAAGCTTGTCTCTCTAATAGAGAAAGCTGTTTCATTCAGTATTCAGTGCAAATCTTGCCAAACTGATAGATGCTTATGCCATATGAAATACAATGTTTTCTGCAATGCTGTAAGACAGTTTTTAATGTGTTAGAAGTTATATGCACAAAAACTTATGTTAGGACTTCAATGATCAAGATTGTCAGTTTACAGCTTTCTGAGTCCAGTAACGCTGAAATAGTACTTCTGTTCAATTGAAGTGAAATCTAGCCCAAATCTGCTCAAAAGCTTGTCTCTCTATTAGAGAAAACTGTTTCATTCATTATTCAGTGCAAATCTTGCCAAACTGATAGATGCTTATGCCTTATGAAGTACAATGTTTTCTGCAATGCTGTAAGACAGTTTTTAATGTGTTAGAAGTTATATAAACAAAAACTAATGTTTGGACTTTAATGATCAAGATTGTCAGTTTACAGCTTTCTGAGTCCAGAAATGTTGAAATAGTGTTTCTGTTCAAATGAAGTGAAATCAAGCCCAAATCTGCTCAAAAGCTTGTCTCTCTATTAGAGAAAGCTGTTTCATTCAGTATTCAGTGCAAATCTTGCCAAACTGATAGATGCTTATGCCATATGAAATACAATGTTTTTTGCAATGCTGTAAGACAGTTTTTAATGTTTAGAAGTTATTTGCACAAAAACTTATGTTAGGACTTCAATGATCAAGATTGTCAGTTTACAGCTTTCTGATTCCAGTAATGCTGAAATAGTGTTTCTGTTCAAATGAAGTGAAATCAAGCCCAAATCTGCTCAAAAGCTTGTCTCTCTATTAGAGAAAGCTGTTTCATTCAGTATTCAGTGCAAATCTTGCCAAACTGATAGATGCTTATGCCTTATGAAGTACAATGTTTTCTGCAATGCTGTAAGACAGTTTTTAATGTGTTAGAAGTTATATACACAAAAACTAATGTTAGGACTTCAATGATCAAGATTGTCAGTTTACAGCTTTCTGAGTCCAGTAATGCTGAAATAGTGTTTCTGTTCAAATGAAGTGAAATCTAGCCCAAATCTGCTCAAAAGCTTGTCTCTCTATTAGAGAAAGCTGTTTCATTCTGTATTCAGTGCAAATCTTGCCAAACTGATAGATGCTTATGCCATATGAAATACAATGTTTTCTGCAATGCTGTAAGACAGTTTTTAATGTGTTAGAAGTTATATACACAAAAACTAATGTTAGGACTTCAATGATCAAGATTGTCAGTTTACAGCTTTCTGAGTCCAGTAATGCTGAAATAGTGTTTCTGTTCAAATGAAGTGAAATCAAGCCCAAATCTGCTCAAAAGCTTGTCTCTCTAATAGAGAAAGCTGTTTCATTCAGTATTCAGTGCAAATCTTGCCAAACTGATAGATGCTTATGCCTTATGAAGTACAATGTTTTCTGCAATGCTGTAAGACAGTTTTTAATGTGTTAGAAGTTATATACACAAATACTAATGTTAGGACTTCAATGATCAAGATTGTCAGTTTACAGCTTTCTGAGTCCAGTAATGCTGAAATAGTGCTTCTGTTCAAATGAAGTGAAATCTAGCCCAAATCTGCTCAAAAGCTTGTCTCTCTATTAGAGAAAGCTGTTTCATTCTGTATTCAGTGCAAATCTTGCCAAACTGATAGATGCTTATGCCATATGAAATACAATGTTTTCTGCAATGCTGTAAGACAGTTTTTAATGTGTTAGAAGTTATATGCACAAAAACTTATGTTAGGACTTCAATGATCAAAATTGTCAGTTTACAGCTTTCTGAGTCCAGTAATGCTGAAATAGTGCTTCTGTTCAAATGAAGTGAAATCTAGCCCAAATCTGCTCAAAAGCTTGTCTCTCTATTAGAGAAAGCTGTTTCATTCAGTATTCAGTGCAAATCTTGCCAAACTGATAGATGCTTATGCCTTATGAAGTACAATGTTTTCTGCAATGCTGTAAGACAGTTTTTAATGTGTTAGAAGTTATATACACAAAAACTAATGTTAGGACTTCAATGATCAAGATTGTCAGTTTACAGCTTTCTGAGTCCAGTAATGCTGAAATAGTGTTTCTGTTCAAATGAAGTGAAATCAAGCCCAAATCTGCTCAAAAGCTTGTCTCTCTAATAGAGAAAGCTGTTTCATTCAGTATTCAGTGCAAATCTTGCCAAACTGATAGATGCTTATGCCATATGAAATACAATGTTTTCTGCAATGCTGTAAGACAGTTTTTAATGTGTTAGACGTTATATGCACAAAAACTTATGTTAGGACTTCAATGATCAAGATTGTCAGTTTACAGCTTTCTGAGTCCAGTAACGCTGAAATAGTACTTCTGTTCAAATGAAGTGAAATCTAGCCCAAATCTGCTCAAAAGCTTGTCTCTCTATTAGAGAAAGCTGTTTCATTCATTATTCAGTGCAAATCTTGCCAAACTGATAGATGCTTATGCCTTATGAAGTACAATGTTTTCTGCAATGCTGTAAGACAGTTTTTAATGTGTTAGAAGTTATATACACAAAAACTAATGTTAGGACTTCAATGATCAAGATTGTCAGTTTACAGCTTTCTGAGTCCAGAAATGTTGAAATAGTGTTTCTGTTCAAATGAAGTGAAATCAAGCCCAAATCTGCTCAAAAGCTTGTCTCTCTATTAGAGAAAGCTGTTTCATTCAGTATTCAGTGCAAATCTTGCCAAACTGATAGATGCTTATGCCATATGAAATACAATGTTTTCTGCAATGCTGTAAGACAGTTTTTAATGTGTTAGAAGTTATATGCACAAAAACTTATGTTAGGACTTCAATGATCAAGATTGTCAGTTTACAGCTTTCTGAGTCCAGTAATGCTGAAATAGTACTTCTGTTCAAATGAAGTGAAATCTAGCCCAAATCTGCTCAAAAGCTTGTCTCTCTATTAGAGAAAGCTGTTTCATTCAGTATTCAGTGCAAATCTTGCCAAACTGATAGATGCTTATGCCATATGAAATACAATGTTTTCTGCAATGCTGTAAGACAGTTTTTAATGTGTTAGAAGTTATATGCACAAAAACTTATGTTAGGACTTCAATGATCAAGATTGTCAGTTTACAGCTTTCTGAGTCCAGTAATGCTGAAATAGTACTTCTGTTCAAATGAAGTGAAATCTAGCCCAAATCTGCTCAAAAGCTTGTCTCTCTAATAGAGAAAGCTGTTTCATTCAGTATTCAGTGCAAATCTTGCCAAACTGATAGATGCTTATGCCATATGAAATACAATGTTTTCTGCAATGCTGTAAGACAGTTTTTAATGTGTTAGAAGTTATATGCACAAAAACTAATGTTAGGACTTCAATGATCAAGATTGTCAGTTTACAGCTTTCTGAGTCCAGTAATGTTGAAATAGTGTTTCTGTTCAAATGAAGTGAAATCAAGCCCAAATCTGCTCAAAAGCTTGTCTCTCTAATAGAGAAAGCTGTTTCATTCAGTATTCAGTGCAAATCATGCCAATCTGATAGATGCTTATGCCTTATGAAGTACAATGTTTTCTGCAATGCTGTAAGACAGTTTTTAATGTGTTAGAAGTTATATGCACAAAAACTTATGTTAGGACTTCAATGATCAAGATTGTCAGTTTACAGCTTTCTGAGTCCAGTAATGCTGAAATAGTGTTTCTGTTCAAATGAAGTGAAATCAAGCCCAAATCTGCTCAAAAGCTTGTCTCTCTAATAGAGAAAGCTGTTTCATTCAGTATTCAGTGCAAATCTTGCCAAACTGATAAATGCTTATGCCATATGAAATACAATGTTCTCTGCAATGCTGTAAGACAGTTTTTAATGTGTTAGAAGTTATATGCACAAAAACTTATGTTAGGACTTCAATGATCAAGATTGTCAGTTTACAGCTTTCTGAGTCCAGTAATGCTGAAATAGTACTTCTGTTCAAATGAAGTGAAATCTAGCCCAAATCTGCTCAAAAGCTTGTCTCTCTATTAGAGAAAGCTGTTTCATTCATTATTCAGTGCAAATCTTGCCAAACTGATAGATGCTTATGCCTTATGAAGTACAATGTTTTCTGCAATGCTGTAAGACAGTTTTTAATGTGTTAGAAGTTATATACACAAAAACTAATGTTAGGACTTCAATGATCAAGATTGTCAGTTTACAGCTTTCTGAGTCCAGAAATGATGAAATAGTGTTTCTGTTCAAATGAAGTGAAATCAAGCCCAAATTTGCTCAAAAGCTTGTCTCTCTATTAGAGAAAGCTGTTTCATTCAGTATTCAGTGCAAATCTTGCCAAACTGATAGATGCTTATGCCATATGAAATACAATGTTTTCTGCAATGCTGTAAGACAGTTTTTAATGTGTTAGAAGTTATATGCACAAAAACTTATGTTAGGACTTCAATGATCAAGATTGTCAGTTTACAGCTTTCTGAGTCCAGTAATGCTGAAATAGTACTTCTGTTCAAATGAAGTGAAATCTAGCCCAAATCTGCTCAAAAGCTTGTCTCTCTATTAGAGAAAGCTGTTTCATTCAGTATTCAGTGCAAATCTTGCCAAACTGATAGATGCTTATGCCATATGAAATACAATGTTTTCTGCAATGCTGTAAGACAGTTTTTAATGTGTTAGAAGTTATATGCACAAAAACTTATGTTAGGACTTCAATGATCAAGATTGTCAGTTTACAGCTTTCTGAGTCCAGTAATGCTGAAATAGTACTTCTGTTCAAATGAAGTGAAATCTAGCCCAAATCTGCTCAAAAGCTTGTCTCTCTATTAGAGAAAGCTGTTTCATTCAGTATTCAGTGCAAATCTTGCCAAACTGATAGATGCTTATGCCATATGAAATACAATGTTTTCTGCAATGCTGTAAGACAGTTTTTAATGTGTTAGAAGTTATATGCACAAAAACTTATGTTAGGACTTCAATGATCAAGATTGTCAGTTTACAGCTTTCTGAGTCCAGTAATGCTGAAATAGTACTTCTGTTCAAATGAAGTGAAATCTAGCCCAAATCTGCTCAAAAGCTTGTCTCTCTATTAGAGAAAGCTGTTTCATTCAGTATTCAGTGCAAATCTTGCCAAACTGATAGATGCTTATGCCATATGAAATACAATGTTTTCTGCAATGCTGTAAGACAGTTTTTAATGTGTTAGAAGTTATATGCACAAAAACTAATGTTAGGACTTCAATGATCAAGATTGTCAGTTTACAGCTTTCTGAGTCCAGTAATGTTGAAATAGTGTTTCTGTTCAAATGAAGTGAAATCAAGCCCAAATCTGCTCAAAAGCTTGTCTCTCTATTAGAGAAAGCTGTTTCATTCAGTATTCAGTGCAAATCTTGCCAAACTGATAGATGCTTATGCCTTATGAAGTACAATGTTTTCTGCAATGCTGTAAGACAGTTTTTAATGTGTTAGAAGTTATATACACAAAAACTAATGTTAGGACTTCAATGATCAAGATTGTCAGTTTACAGCTTTCTGAGTCCATTAATGCTGAAATAGTGCTTCTGTTCAAATGAAGTGAAATCTAGCCCAAATCTGCTCAAAAGCTTGTCTCTCTATTAGAGAAAGCTGTTTCATTCTGTATTCAGTGCAAATCTTGCCAAACTGATAGATGCTTATGCCATATGAAATACAATGTTTTCTGCAATGCTGTAAGACAGTTTTTAATGTGTTAGAAGTTATATACACAAAAACTAATGTTAGGACTTCAATGATCAAGATTGTCAGTTTACAGCTTTCTGAGTCCAGTAATGCTGAAATTGTGTTTCTGTTCAAATGAAGTGAAATCAAGCCCAAATCTGCTCAAAAGCTTGTCTCTCTAATAGAGAAAGCTGTTTCATTCAGTATTCAGTGCAAATCTTGCCAAACTGATAGATGCTTATGCCATATGAAATACAATGTTTTCTGCAATGCTGTAAGACAGTTTTTAATGTGTTAGAAGTTATATGCACAAAAACTTATGTTAGGACTTCAATGATCAAGATTGTCAGTTTACAGCTTTCTGAGTCCAGTAACGCTGAAATAGTACTTCTGTTCAATTGAAGTGAAATCTAGCCCAAATCTGCTCAAAAGCTTGTCTCTCTATTAGAGAAAGCTGTTTCATTCATTATTCAGTGCAAATCTTGCCAAACTGATAGATGCTTATGCCTTATGAAGTACAATGTTTTCTGCAATGCTGTAAGACAGTTTTTAATGTGTTAGAAGTTATATAAACAAAAACTAATGTTTGGACTTCAATGATCAAGATTGTCAGTTTACAGCTTTCTGAGTCCAGAAATGTTGAAATAGTGTTTCTGTTCAAATGAAGTGAAATCAAGCCCAAATCTGCTCAAAAGCTTGTCTCTCTATTAGAGAAAGCTGTTTCATTCAGTATTCAGTGCAAATCTTGCCAAACTGATAGATGCTTATGCCATATGAAATACAATGTTTTCTGCAATGCTGTAAGACAGTTTTTAATGTGTTAGAAGTTATATGCACAAAAACTAATGTTAGGACTTCAATGATCAAGATTGTCAGTTTACAGCTTTCTGAGTCCAGTAATGTTGAAATAGTGTTTCTGTTCAAATGAAGTGAAATCAAGCCCAAATCTGCTCAAAAGCTTGTCTCTCTATTAGAGAAAGCTGTTTCATTCAGTATTCAGTGCAAATCTTGCCAAACTGATAGATGCTTATGCCTTATGAAGTACAATGTTTTCTGCAATGCTGTAAGACAGTTTTTAATGTGTTAGAAGTTATATACACAAAAACTAATGTTAGGACTTCAATGATCAAGATTGTCAGTTTACAGCTTTCTGAGTCCAGTAATGCTGAAATAGTGCTTCTGTTCAAATGAAGTGAAATCTAGCCCAAATCTGCTCAAAAGCTTGTCTCTCTATTAGAGAAAGCTGTTTCATTCTGTATTCAGTGCAAATCTTGCCAAACTGATAGATGCTTATGCCATATGAAATACAATGTTTTCTGCAATGCTGTAAGACAGTTTTTAATGTGTTAGAAGTTATATGCACAAAAACTTATGTTAGGACTTCAATGATCAAAATTGTCAGTTTACAGCTTTCTGAGTCCAGTAATGCTGAAATAGTGCTTCTGTTCAAATGAAGTGAAATCTAGCCCAAATCTGCTCAAAAGCTTGTCTCTCTATTAGAGAAAGCTGTTTCATTCAGTATTCAGTGCAAATCTTGCCAAACTGATAGATGCTTATGCCTTATGAAGTACAATGTTTTCTGCAATGCTGTAAGACAGTTTTTAATGTGTTAGAAGTTATATACACAAAAACTAATGTTAGGACTTCAATGATCAAGATTGTCAGTTTACAGCTTTCTGAGTCCAGAAATGTTGAAATAGTGTTTCTGTTCAAATGAAGTGAAATCAAGCCCAAATCTGCTCAAAAGCTTGTCTCTCTATTAGAGAAAGCTGTTTCATTCAGTATTCAGTGCAAATCTTGCCAAACTGATAGATGCTTATGCCATATGAAATACAATGTTTTCTGCAATGCTGTAAGACAGTTTTTAATGTGTTAGAAGTTATATGCACAAAAACTTATGTTAGGACTTCAATGATCAAGATTGTCAGTTTACAGCTTTCTGAGTCCAGTAATGCTGAAATAGTACTTCTGTTCAAATGAAGTGAAATCTAGCCCAAATCTGCTCAAAAGCTTGTCTCTCTATTAGAGAAAGCTGTTTCATTCAGTATTCAGTGCAAATCTTGCCAAACTGATAGATGCTTGTGCCATATGAAATACAATGTTTTCTGCAATGCTGTAAGACAGTTTTTAATGTGTTAGAAGTTATATGCACAAAAACTTATGTTAGGACTTCAATGATCAAGATTGTCAGTTTACAGCTTTCTGAGTCCAGTAATGCTGAAATAGTACTTCTGTTCAAATGAAGTGAAATCTAGTCCAAATCTGCTCAAAAGCTTGTCTCTCTAATAGAGAAAGCTGTTTCATTCAGTATTCAGTGCAAATCTTGCCAAACTGATAGATGCTTATGCCATATGAAATACAATGTTTTCTGCAATGCTGTAAGACAGTTTTTAATGTGTTAGAAGTTATATGCACAAAAACTAATGTTAGGACTTCAATGATCAAGATTGTCAGTTTACAGCTTTCTGAGTCCAGTAATGTTGAAATAGTGTTTCTGTTCAAATGAAGTGAAATCAAGCCCAAATCTGCTCAAAAACTTGTCTCTCTAATAGAGAAAGCTGTTTCATTCAGTATTCAGTGCAAATCTTGCCAATCTGATAGATGCTTATGCCTTATGAAGTACAATGTTTTCTGCAATGCTGTAAGACAGTTTTTAATGTGTTAGAAGTTATATGCACAAAAACTTATGTTAGGACTTCAATGATCAAGATTGTCAGTTTACAGCTTTCTGAGTCCAGTAATGCTGAAATAGTGTTTCTGTTCAAATGAAGTGAAATCAAGCCCAAATCTGCTCAAAAGCTTGTCTCTCTATTAGAGAAAGCTGTTTCATTCTGTATTCAGTGCAAATCTTGCCAAACTGATAGATGCTTATGCCATATGAAATACAATGTTCTCTGCAATGCTGTAAGACAGTTTTTAATGTGTTAGAAGTTATATGCACAAAAACTTATGTTAGGACTTCAATGATCAAGATTGTCAGTTTACAGCTTTCTGAGTCCAGTAATGCTGAAATAGTACTTCTGTTCAAATGAAGTGAAATCTAGCCCAAATCTGCTCAAAAGCTTGTCTCTCTATTAGAGAAAGCTGTTTCATTCATTATTCAGTGCAAATCTTGCCAAACTGATAGATGCTTATGCCATATGAAATACAATGTTTTCTGCAATGCTGTAAGACAGTTTTTAATGTGTTAGAAGTTATATGCACAAAAACTAATGTTAGGACTTCAATGATCAAGATTGTCAGTTTACAGCTTTCTGAGTCCAGTAATGTTGAAATAGTGTTTCTGTTCAAATGAAGTGAAATCAAGCCCAAATCTGCTCAAAAGCTTGTCTCTCTATTAGAGAAAGCTGTTTCATTCAGTATTCAGTGCAAATCTTGCCAAACTGATAGATGCTTATGCCTTATGAAGTACAATGTTTTCTGCAATGCTGTAAGACAGTTTTTAATGTGTTAGAAGTTATATACACAAAAACTAATGTTAGGACTTCAATGATCAAGATTGTCAGTTTACAGCTTTCTGAGTCCATTAATGCTGAAATAGTGCTTCTGTTCAAATGAAGTGAAATCTAGCCCAAATCTGCTCAAAAGCTTGTCTCTCTATTAGAGAAAGCTGTTTCATTCTGTATTCAGTGCAAATCTTGCCAAACTGATAGATGCTTATGCCATATGAAATACAATGTTTTCTGCAATGCTGTAAGACAGTTTTTAATGTGTTAGAAGTTATATACACAAAAACTAATGTTAGGACTTCAATGATCAAGATTGTCAGTTTACAGCTTTCTGAGTCCAGTAATGCTGAAATTGTGTTTCTGTTCAAATGAAGTGAAATCAAGCCCAAATCTGCTCAAAAGCTTGTCTCTCTAATAGAGAAAGCTGTTTCATTCAGTATTCAGTGCAAATCTTGCCAAACTGATAGATGCTTATGCCATATGAAATACAATGTTTTCTGCAATGCTGTAAGACAGTTTTTAATGTGTTAGAAGTTATATGCACAAAAACTTATGTTAGGACTTCAATGATCAAGATTGTCAGTTTACAGCTTTCTGAGTCCAGTAACGCTGAAATAGTACTTCTGTTCAAATGAAGTGAAATCTAGCCCAAATCTGCTCAAAAGCTTGTCTCTCTATTAGAGAAAGCTGTTTCATTCATTATTCAGTGCAAATCTTGCCAAACTGATAGATGCTTATGCCTTATGAAGTACAATGTTTTCTGCAATGCTGTAAGACAGTTTTTAATGTGTTAGAAGTTATATGCACAAAAACTTATGTTAGGACTTCAATGATCAAGATTGTCAGTTTACAGCTTTCTGAGTCCAGTAATGCTGAAATAGTACTTCTGTTCAAATGAAGTGAAATCTAGCCCAAATCTGCTCAAAAGCTTGTCTCTCTAATAGAGAAAGCTGTTTCATTCAGTATTCAGTGCAAATCTTGCCAAACTGATAGATGCTTATGCCATATGAAATACAATGTTTTCTGCAATGCTGTAAGACAGTTTTTAATGTGTTAGAAGTTATATGCACAAAAACTAATGTTAGGACTTCAATGATCAAGATTGTCAGTTTACAGCTTTCTGAGTCCAGTAATGTTGAAATAGTGTTTCTGTTCAAATGAAGTGAAATCAAGCCCAAATCTGCTCAAAAACTTGTCTCTCTAATAGAGAAAGCTGTTTCATTCAGTATTCAGTGCAAATCTTGCCAATCTGATAGATGCTTATGCCTTATGAAGTACAATGTTTTCTGCAATGCTGTAAGACAGTTTTTAATGTGTTAGAAGTTATATGCACAAAAACTTATGTTAGGACTTCAATGATCAAGATTGTCAGTTTACAGCTTTCTGAGTCCAGTAATGCTGAAATAGTGTTTCTGTTCAAATGAAGTGAAATCTAGCCCAAATCTGCTCAAAAGCTTGTCTCTCTATTAGAGAAAGCTGTTTCATTCTGTATTCAGTGCAAATCTTGCCAAACTGATAGATGCTTATGCCATATGAAATACAATGTTCTCTGCAATGCTGTAAGACAGTTTTTAATGTGTTAGAAGTTATATGCACAAAAACTTATGTTAGGACTTCAATGATCAAAATTGTCAGTTTACAGCTTTCTGAGTCCAGTAATGCTGAAATAGTGCTTCTGTTCAAATGAAGTGAAATCTAGCCCAAATCTGCTCAAAAGCTTGTCTCTCTATTAGAGAAAGCTGTTTCATTCAGTATTCAGTGCAAATCTTGCCAAACTGATAGATGCTTATGCCTTATGAAGTACAATGTTTTCTGCAATGCTGTAAGACAGTTTTTAATGTGTTAGAAGTTATATACACAAAAACTAATGTTAGGACTTCAATGATCAAGATTGTCAGTTTACAGCTTTCTGAGTCCAGAAATGTTGAAATAGTGTTTCTGTTCAAATGAAGTGAAATCAAGCCCAAATCTGCTCAAAAGCTTGTCTCTCTATTAGAGAAAGCTGTTTCATTCAGTATTCAGTGCAAATCTTGCCAAACTGATAGATGCTTATGCCATATGAAATACAATGTTTTCTGCAATGCTGTAAGACAGTTTTTAATGTGTTAGAAGTTATATGCACAAAAACTTATGTTAGGACTTCAATGATCAAGATTGTCAGTTTACAGCTTTCTGAGTCCAGTAATGCTGAAATAGTACTTCTGTTCAAATGAAGTGAAATCTAGCCCAAATCTGCTCAAAAGCTTGTCTCTCTATTAGAGAAAGCTGTTTCATTCAGTATTCAGTGCAAATCTTGCCAAACTGATAGATGCTTATGCCATATGAAATACAATGTTTTCTGCAATGCTGTAAGACAGTTTTTAATGTGTTAGAAGTTATATGCACAAAAACTTATGTTAGGACTTCAATGATCAAGATTGTCAGTTTACAGCTTTCTGAGTCCAGTAATGCTGAAATAGTACTTCTGTTCAAATGAAGTGAAATCTAGCCCAAATCTGCTCAAAAGCTTGTCTCTCTAATAGAGAAAGCTGTTTCATTCAGTATTCAGTGCAAATCTTGCCAAACTGATAGATGCTTATGCCATATGAAATACAATGTTTTCTGCAATGCTGTAAGACAGTTTTTAATGTGTTAGAAGTTATATGCACAAAAACTAATGTTAGGACTTCAATGATCAAGATTGTCAGTTTACAGCTTTCTGAGTCCAGTAATGCTGAAATTGTGTTTCTGTTCAAATGAAGTGAAATCAAGCCCAAATCTGCTCAAAAGCTTGTCTCTCTAATAGAGAAAGCTGTTTCATTCAGTATTCAGTGCAAATCTTGCCAAACTGATAGATGCTTATGCCATATGAAATACAATGTTTTCTGCAATGCTGTAAGACAGTTTTTAATGTGTTAGAAGTTATATGCACAAAAACTTATGTTAGGACTTCAATGATCAAGATTGTCAGTTTACAGCTTTCTGAGTCCAGTAACGCTGAAATAGTACTTCTGTTCAAATGAAGTGAAATCTAGCCCAAATCTGCTCAAAAGCTTGTCTCTCTATTAGAGAAAGCTGTTTCATTCATTATTCAGTGCAAATCTTGCCAAACTGATAGATGCTTATGCCTTATGAAGTACAATGTTTTCTGCAATGCTGTAAGACAGTTTTTAATGTGTTAGAAGTTATATGCACAAAAACTTATGTTAGGACTTCAATGATCAAGATTGTCAGTTTACAGCTTTCTGAGTCCAGTAATGCTGAAATAGTACTTCTGTTCAAATGAAGTGAAATCTAGCCCAAATCTGCTCAAAAGCTTGTCTCTCTAATAGAGAAAGCTGTTTCATTCAGTATTCAGTGCAAATCTTGCCAAACTGATAGATGCTTATGCCATATGAAATACAATGTTTTCTGCAATGCTGTAAGACAGTTTTTAATGTGTTAGAAGTTATATGCACAAAAACTAATGTTAGGACTTCAATGATCAAGATTGTCAGTTTACAGCTTTCTGAGTCCAGTAATGTTGAAATAGTGTTTCTGTTCAAATGAAGTGAAATCAAGCCCAAATCTGCTCAAAAACTTGTCTCTCTAATAGAGAAAGCTGTTTCATTCAGTATTCAGTGCAAATCTTGCCAATCTGATAGATGCTTATGCCTTATGAAGTACAATGTTTTCTGCAATGCTGTAAGACAGTTTTTAATGTGTTAGAAGTTATATGCACAAAAACTTATGTTAGGACTTCAATGATCAAGATTGTCAGTTTACAGCTTTCTGAGTCCAGTAATGCTGAAATAGTGTTTCTGTTCAAATGAAGTGAAATCTAGCCCAAATCTGCTCAAAAGCTTGTCTCTCTATTAGAGAAAGCTGTTTCATTCTGTATTCAGTGCAAATCTTGCCAAACTGATAGATGCTTATGCCATATGAAATACAATGTTCTCTGCAATGCTGTAAGACAGTTTTTAATGTGTTAGAAGTTATATGCACAAAAACTTATGTTAGGACTTCAATGATCAAAATTGTCAGTTTACAGCTTTCTGAGTCCAGTAATGCTGAAATAGTGCTTCTGTTCAAATGAAGTGAAATCTAGCCCAAATCTGCTCAAAAGCTTGTCTCTCTATTAGAGAAAGCTGTTTCATTCAGTATTCAGTGCAAATCTTGCCAAACTGATAGATGCTTATGCCTTATGAAGTACAATGTTTTCTGCAATGCTGTAAGACAGTTTTTAATGTGTTAGAAGTTATATACACAAAAACTAATGTTAGGACTTCAATGATCAAGATTGTCAGTTTACAGCTTTCTGAGTCCAGAAATGTTGAAATAGTGTTTCTGTTCAAATGAAGTGAAATCAAGCCCAAATCTGCTCAAAAGCTTGTCTCTCTATTAGAGAAAGCTGTTTCATTCAGTATTCAGTGCAAATCTTGCCAAACTGATAGATGCTTATGCCATATGAAATACAATGTTTTCTGCAATGCTGTAAGACAGTTTTTAATGTGTTAGAAGTTATATGCACAAAAACTTATGTTAGGACTTCAATGATCAAGATTGTCAGTTTACAGCTTTCTGAGTCCAGTAATGCTGAAATAGTACTTCTGTTCAAATGAAGTGAAATCTAGCCCAAATCTGCTCAAAAGCTTGTCTCTCTATTAGAGAAAGCTGTTTCATTCAGTATTCAGTGCAAATCTTGCCAAACTGATAGATGCTTATGCCATATGAAATACAATGTTTTCTGCAATGCTGTAAGACAGTTTTTAATGTGTTAGAAGTTATATGCACAAAAACTTATGTTAGGACTTCAATGATCAAGATTGTCAGTTTACAGCTTTCTGAGTCCAGTAATGCTGAAATAGTACTTCTGTTCAAATGAAGTGAAATCTAGCCCAAATCTGCTCAAAAGCTTGTCTCTCTAATAGAGAAAGCTGTTTCATTCAGTATTCAGTGCAAATCTTGCCAAACTGATAGATGCTTATGCCATATGAAATACAATGTTTTCTGCAATGCTGTAAGACAGTTTTTAATGTGTTAGAAGTTATATGCACAAAAACTAATGTTAGGACTTCAATGATCAAGATTGTCAGTTTACAGCTTTCTGAGTCCAGTAATGTTGAAATAGTGTTTCTGTTCAAATGAAGTCAAATCAAGCCCAAATCTGCTCAAAAACTTGTCTCTCTAATAGAGAAAGCTGTTTCATTCAGTATTCAGTGCAAATCTTGCCAATCTGATAGATGCTTATGCCTTATGAAGTACAATGTTTTCTGCAATGCTGTAAGACAGTTTTTAATGTGTTAGAAGTTATATGCACAAAAACTTATGTTAGGACTTCAATGATCAAGATTGTCAGTTTACAGCTTTCTGAGTCCAGTAATGCTGAAATAGTGTTTCTGTTCAAATGAAGTGAAATCAAGCCCAAATCTGCTCAAAAGCTTGTCTCTCTATTAGAGAAAGCTGTTTCATTCTGTATTCAGTGCAAATCTTGCCAAACTGATAGATGCTTATGCCATATGAAATACAATGTTCTCTGCAATGCTGTAAGACAGTTTTTAATGTGTTAGAAGTTATATGCACAAAAACTTATGTTAGGACTTCAATGATCAAGATTGTCAGTTTACAGCTTTCTGAGTCCAGTAATGCTGAAATAGTACTTCTGTTCAAATGAAGTGAAATCTAGCCCAAATCTGCTCAAAAGCTTGTCTCTCTATTAGAGAAAGCTGTTTCATTCATTATTCAGTGCAAATCTTGCCAAACTGATAGATGCTTATGCCTTATGAAGTACAATGTTTTCTGCAATGCTGTAAGACAGTTTTTAATGTGTTAGAAGTTATATACACAAAAACTAATGTTAGGACTTCAATGATCAAGATTGTCAGTTTACAGCTTTCTGAGTCCAGAAATGTTGAAATAGTGTTTCTGTTCAAATGAAGTGAAATCAAGCCCAAATCTACTCAAAAGCTTGTCTCTCTATTAGAGAAAGCTGTTTCATTCAGTATTCAGTGCAAATCTTGCCAAACTGATAGATGCTTATGCCATATGAAATACAATGTTTTCTGCAATGCTGTAAGACAGTTTTTAATGTGTTAGAAGTTATATGCACAAAAACTTATGTTAGGACTTCAATGATCAAGATTGTCAGTTTACAGCTTTCTGAGTCCAGTAATGCTGAAATAGTACTTCTGTTCAAATGAAGTGAAATCTAGCCCAAATCTGCTCAAAAGCTTGTCTCTCTATTAGAGAAAGCTGTTTCATTCAGTATTCAGTGCAAATCTTGCCAAACTGATAGATGCTTATGCCATATGAAATACAATGTTTTCTGCAATGCTGTAAGACAGTTTTTAATGTGTTAGAAGTTATATGCACAAAAACTTATGTTAGGACTTCAATGATCAAGATTGTCAGTTTACAGCTTTCTGAGTCCAGTAATGCTGAAATAGTACTTCTGTTCAAATGAAGTGAAATCTAGCCCAAATCTGCTCAAAAGCTTGTCTCTCTATTAGAGAAAGCTGTTTCATTCAGTATTCAGTGCAAATCTTGCCAAACTGATAGATGCTTATGCCATATGAAATACAATGTTTTCTGCAATGCTGTAAGACAGTTTTTAATGTGTTAGAAGTTATATGCACAAAAACTTATGTTAGGACTTCAATGATCAAGATTGTCAGTTTACAGCTTTCTGAGTCCAGTAATGCTGAAATAGTGTTTCTGTTCAAATGAAGTGAAATCAAGCCCAAATCTGCTCAAAAGCTTGTCTCTCTAATAGAGAAAGCTGTTTCATTCAGTATTCAGTGCAAATCTTGCCAAACTGATAGATGCTTATGCCATATGAAATACAATGTTTTCTGCAATGCTGTAAGACAGTTTTTAATGTGTTAGAAGTTATATGCACAAAAACTTATGTTAGGACTTCAATGATCAAGATTGTCAGTTTACAGCTTTCTGAGTCCAGTAACGCTGAAATAGTACTTCTGTTCAAATGAAGTGAAATCTAGCCCAAATCTGCTCAAAAGCTTGTCTCTCTATTAGAGAAAGCTGTTTCATTCATTATTCAGTGCAAATCTTGCCAAACTGATAGATGCTTATGCCTTATGAAGTACAATGTTTTCTGCAATGCTGTAAGACAGTTTTTAATGTGTTAGAACTTATATACACAAAAACTAATGTTAGGACTTCAATGATCAAGATTGTCAGTTTACAGCTTTCTGAGTCCAGAAATGTTAAAATAGTGTTTCTGTTCAAATGAAGTGAAATCAAGCCCAAATCTGCTCAAAAGCTTGTCTCTCTATTAGAGAAAGCTGTTTCATTCAGTATTCAGTGCAAATCTTGCCAAACTGATAGATGCTTATGCCATATGAAATACAATGTTTTCTGCAATGCTGTAAGACAGTTTTTAATGTGTTAGAAGTTATATGCACAAAAACTAATGTTAGGACTTCAATGATCAAGATTGTCAGTTTACAGCTTTCTGAGTCCAGTAATGTTGAAATAGTGTTTCTGTTCAAATGAAGTGAAATCAAGCCCAAATCTGCTCAAAAGCTTGTCTCTCTAATAGAGAAAGCTGTTTCATTCAGTATTCAGTGCAAATCTTGCCAATCTGATAGATGCTTATGCCTTATGAAGTACAATGTTTTCTGCAATGCTGTAAGACAGTTTTTAATGTGTTAGAAGTTATATGCACAAAAACTTATGTTAGGACTTCAATGATCAAGATTGTCAGTTTACAGCTTTCTGAGTCCAGTAATGCTGAAATAGTGTTTCTGTTCAAATGAAGTGAAATCAAGCCCAAATCTGCTCAAAAGCTTGTCTCTCTATTAGAGAAAGCTGTTTCATTCAGTATTCAGTGCAAATCTTGCCAAACTGATAGATGCTTATGCCTTATGAAGTACAATGTTTTCTGCAATGCTGTAAGACAGTTTTTAATGTGTTAGAAGTTATATACACAAAAACTAATGTTAGGACTTCAATGATCAAGATTGTCAGTTTACAGCTTTCTGAGTCCAGTAATGCTGAAATAGTGCTTCTGTTCAAATGAAGTGAAATCTAGCCCAAATCTGCTCAAAAGCTTGTCTCTCTATTAGAGAAAGCTGTTTCATTCTGTATTCAGTGCAAATCTTGCCAAACTGATAGATGCTTATGCCTTATGAAGTACAATGTTTTCTGCAATGCTGTAAGACAGTTTTTAATGTGTTAGAAGTTATATGCACAAAAACTTATGTTAGGACTTCAATGATCAAAATTGTCAGTTTACAGCTTTCTGAGTCCAGTAATGCTGAAATAGTGTTTCTGTTCAAATGAAGTGAAATCTAGCCCAAATCTGCTCAAAAGCTTGTCTCTCTAATAGAGAAAGCTGTTTCATTCAGTATTCAGTGCAAATCTTGCCAAACTGATAGATGCTTATGCCATATGAAATACAATGTTTTCTGCAATGCTGTAAGACAGTTTTTAATGTGTTAGAAGTTATATGCACAAAAACTAATGTTAGGACTTCAATGATCAAGATTGTCAGTTTACAGCTTTCTGAGTCCAGTAATGTTGAAATAGTGCCTCTGTTCAAATGAAGTGAAATCAAGCCCAAATCTGCTCAAAAGCTTTTCTCTCTATTAGAGAAATCTGTTTCATTCAGTATTCAGTGCAAATCTTGCCAAACTGAAAGATGTTTATGCCTTATGAAATACAATGTTTTCTGCAATGCTGTAAGACAGTTTTTAATGTGTTAGAAGTTATATGCACAAAAACTTATGTTAGGACTTCAATGATCAAGATTGTCAGTTTACAGCTTTCTGAGTCCAGTAATGCTGAAATAGTGTTTCTGTTCAAATGAAGTGAAATCAAGCCCAAATCTGCTCAAAAGCTTGTCTCTCTATTAGAGAAAGCTGTTTCATTCAGTATTCAGTGCAAATCTTGCCAAACTGATAGATGCTTATGCCATATGAAATACAATGTTTTCTGCAATGCTGTAAGACAGTTTTTAATGTGTTAGAAGTTATATACACAAAAACTAATGTTAGGACTTCAATGATCAAGATTGTCAGTTTACAGCTTTCTGAGTCCAGTAATGCTGAAATAGTGTTTCTGTTCAAATGAAGTGAAATCAAGCCCAAATCTGCTCAAAAGCTTGTCTCTCTAATAGAGAAAGCTGTTTCATTCAGTATTCAGTGCAAATCTTGCCAAACTGATAGATGCTTATGCCATATGAAATACAATGTTTTCTGCAATGCTGTAAGACAGTTTTTAATGTGTTAGAAGTTATATGCACAAAAACTTATGTTAGGACTTCAATGATCAAGATTGTCAGTTTACAGCTTTCTGAGTCCAGTAACGCTGAAATAGTACTTCTGTTCAAATGAAGTGAAATCTAGCCCAAATCTGCTCAAAAGCTTGTCTCTCTATTAGAGAAAGCTGTTTCATTCATTATTCAGTGCAAATCTTGCCAAACTGATAGATGCTTATGCCTTATGAAGTACAATGTTTTCTGCAATGCTGTAAGACAGTTTTTAATGTGTTAGAACTTATATACACAAAAACTAATGTTAGGACTTCAATGATCAAGATTGTCAGTTTACAGCTTTCTGAGTCCAGAAATGTTGAAATAGTGTTTCTGTTCAAATGAAGTGAAATCAAGCCCAAATCTGCTCAAAAGCTTGTCTCTCTATTAGAGAAAGCTGTTTCATTCAGTATTCAGTGCAAATCTTGCCAAACTGATAGATGCTTATGCCATATGAAATACAATGTTTTCTGCAATGCTGTAAGACAGTTTTTAATGTGTTAGAAGTTATATGCACAAAAACTAATGTTAGGACTTCAATGATCAAGATTGTCAGTTTACAGCTTTCTGAGTCCAGTAATGTTGAAATAGTGTTTCTGTTCAAATGAAGTGAAATCAAGCCCAAATCTGCTCAAAAGCTTGTCTCTCTAATAGAGAAAGCTGTTTCATTCAGTATTCAGTGCAAATCTTGCCAATCTGATAGATGCTTATGCCTTATGAAGTACAATGTTTTCTGCAATGCTGTAAGACAGTTTTTAATGTGTTAGAAGTTATATGCACAAAAACTTATGTTAGGACTTCAATGATCAAGATTGTCAGTTTACAGCTTTCTGAGTCCAGTAATGCTGAAATAGTGTTTCTGTTCAAATGAAGTGAAATCAAGCCCAAATCTGCTCAAAAGCTTGTCTCTCTATTAGAGAAAGCTGTTTCATTCAGTATTCAGTGCAAATCTTGCCAAACTGATAGATGCTTATGCCTTATGAAGTACAATGTTTTCTGCAATGCTGTAAGACAGTTTTTAATGTGTTAGAAGTTATATACACAAAAACTAATGTTAGGACTTCAATGATCAAGATTGTCAGTTTACAGCTTTCTGAGTCCAGTAATGCTGAAATAGTGCTTCTGTTCAAATGAAGTGAAATCTAGCCCAAATCTGCTCAAAAGCTTGTCTCTCTATTAGAGAAAGCTGTTTCATTCTGTATTCAGTGCAAATCTTGCCAAACTGATAGATGCTTATGCCTTATGAAGTACAATGTTTTCTGCAATGCTGTAAGACAGTTTTTAATGTGTTAGAAGTTATATGCACAAAAACTTATGTTAGGACTTCAATGATCAAAATTGTCAGTTTACAGCTTTCTGAGTCCAGTAATGCTGAAATAGTGTTTCTGTTCAAATGAAGTGAAATCTAGCCCAAATCTGCTCAAAAGCTTGTCTCTCTAATAGAGAAAGCTGTTTCATTCAGTATTCAGTGCAAATCTTGCCAAACTGATAGATGCTTATGCCATATGAAATACAATGTTCTCTGCAATGCTGTAAGACAGTTTTTAATGTGTTAGAAGTTATATGCACAAAAACTTATGTTAGGACTTCAATGATCAAGATTGTCAGTTTACAGCTTTCTGAGTCCAGTAATGCTGAAATAGTACTTCTGTTCAAATGAAGTGAAATCTAGCCCAAATCTGCTCAAAAGCTTGTCTCTCTATTAGAGAAAGCTGTTTCATTCAGTATTCAGTGCAAATCTTGCCAAACTGATAGATGCTTATGCCATATGAAATACAATGTTTTCTGCAATGCTGTAAGACAGTTTTTAATGTGTTAGAAGTTATATGCACAAAAACTTATGTTAGGACTTCAATGATCAAGATTGTCAGTTTACAGCTTTCTGAGTCCAGTAATGCTGAAATAGTACTTCTGTTCAAATGAAGTGAAATCTAGCCCAAATCTGCTCAAAAGCTTGTCTCTCTATTAGAGAAAGCTGTTTCATTCAGTATTCAGTGCAAATCTTGCCAAACTGATAGATGCTTATGCCATATGAAATACAATGTTTTCTGCAATGCTGTAAGACAGTTTTTAATGTGTTAGAAGTTATATGCACAAAAACTTATGTTAGGACTTCAATGATCAAGATTGTCAGTTTACAGCTTTCTGAGTCCAGTAATGTTGAAATAGTGTTTCTGTTCAAATGAAGTGAAATCAAGCCCAAATCTGCTCAAAAGCTTGTCTCTCTAATAGAGAAAGCTGTTTCATTCAGTATTCAGTGCAAATCTTGCCAATCTGATAGATGCTTATGCCTTATGAAGTACAATGTTTTCTGCAATGCTGTAAGACAGTTTTTAATGTGTTAGAAGTTATATGTACAAAAACTTATGTTAGGACTTCAATGATCAAGATTGTCAGTTTACAGCTTTCTGAGTCCAGTAATGCTGAAATAGTGTTTCTGTTCAAATGAAGTGAAATCAAGCCCAAATCTGCTCAAAAGCTTGTCTCTCTAATAGAGAAAGCTGTTTCATTCAGTATTCAGTGCAAATCTTGCCAAACTGATAGATGCTTATGCCATATGAAATACAATGTTTTCTGCAATGCTGTAAGACAGTTTTTAATGTGTTAGAAGTTATATGCACAAAAACTTATGTTAGGACTTCAATGATCAAGATTGTCAGTTTACAGCTTTCTGAGTCCAGTAACGCTGAAATAGTACTTCTGTTCAAATGAAGTGAAATCTAGCCCAAATCTGCTCAAAAGCTTGTCTCTCTATTAGAGAAAGCTGTTTCATTCATTATTCAGTGCAAATCTTGCCAAACTGATAGATGCTTATGCCTTATGAAGTACAATGTTTTCTGCAATGCTGTAAGACAGTTTTTAATGT
Organism: Carassius gibelio; assembly: GCF_023724105.1. Taxonomy (NCBI): domain Eukaryota; kingdom Metazoa; phylum Chordata; class Actinopteri; order Cypriniformes; family Cyprinidae; genus Carassius; species Carassius gibelio. Next base: position 29,444,903 of record NC_068383.1, on the reverse strand, counting down.
GTTAGAACTTATATACACAAAAACTAATGTTAGGACTTCAATGATCAAGATTGTCAGTTTACAGCTTTCTGAGTCCAGAAATGTTAAAATAGTGTTTCTGTTCAAATGAAGTGAAATCAAGCCCAAATCTGCTCAAAAGCTTGTCTCTCTATTAGAGAAAGCTGTTTCATTCAGTATTCAGTGCAAATCTTGCCAAACTGATAGATGCTTATGCCATATGAAATACAATGTTTTCTGCAATGCTGTAAGACAGTTTTTAATGTGTTAGAAGTTATATGCACAAAAACTAATGTTAGGACTTCAATGATCAAGATTGTCAGTTTACAGCTTTCTGAGTCCAGTAATGTTGAAATAGTGTTTCTGTTCAAATGAAGTGAAATCAAGCCCAAATCTGCTCAAAAGCTTGTCTCTCTAATAGAGAAAGCTGTTTCATTCAGTATTCAGTGCAAATCTTGCCAATCTGATAGATGCTTATGCCTTATGAAGTACAATGTTTTCTGCAATGCTGTAAGACAGTTTTTAATGTGTTAGAAGTTATATGCACAAAAACTTATGTTAGGACTTCAATGATCAAGATTGTCAGTTTACAGCTTTCTGAGTCCAGTAATGCTGAAATAGTGTTTCTGTTCAAATGAAGTGAAATCAAGCCCAAATCTGCTCAAAAGCTTGTCTCTCTATTAGAGAAAGCTGTTTCATTCAGTATTCAGTGCAAATCTTGCCAAACTGATAGATGCTTATGCCTTATGAAGTACAATGTTTTCTGCAATGCTGTAAGACAGTTTTTAATGTGTTAGAAGTTATATACACAAAAACTAATGTTAGGACTTCAATGATCAAGATTGTCAGTTTACAGCTTTCTGAGTCCAGTAATGCTGAAATAGTGCTTCTGTTCAAATGAAGTGAAATCTAGCCCAAATCTGCTCAAAAGCTTGTCTCTCTATTAGAGAAAGCTGTTTCATTCTGTATTCAGTGCAAATCTTGCCAAACTGATAGATGCTTATGCCTTATGAAGTACAATGTTTTCTGCAATGCTGTAAGACAGTTTTTAATGTGTTAGAAGTTATATGCACAAAAACTTATGTTAGGACTTCAATGATCAAAATTGTCAGTTTACAGCTTTCTGAGTCCAGTAATGCTGAAATAGTGTTTCTGTTCAAATGAAGTGAAATCAAGCCCAAATCTGCTCAAAAGCTTGTCTCTCTAATAGAGAAAGCTGTTTCATTCAGTATTCAGTGCAAATCTTGCCAAACTGATAGATGCTTATGCCATATGAAATACAATGTTTTCTGCAATGCTGTAAGACAGTTTTTAATGTGTTAGAAGTTATATGCACAAAAACTTATGTTAGGACTTCAATGATCAAGATTGTCAGTTTACAGCTTTCTGAGTCCAGTAACGCTGAAATAGTACTTCTGTTCAAATGAAGTGAAATCTAGCCCAAATCTGCTCAAAAGCTTGTCTCTCTATTAGAGAAAGCTGTTTCATTCATTATTCAGTGCAAATCTTGCCAAACTGATAGATGCTTATGCCTTATGAAGTACAATGTTTTCTGCAATGCTGTAAGACAGTTTTTAATGTGTTAGAACTTATATACACAAAAACTAATGTTAGGACTTCAATGATCAAGATTGTCAGTTTACAGCTTTCTGAGTCCAGAAATGTTGAAATAGTGTTTCTGTTCAAATGAAGTGAAATCAAGCCCAAATCTGCTCAAAAGCTTGTCTCTCTATTAGAGAAAGCTGTTTCATTCAGTATTCAGTGCAAATCTTGCCAAACTGATAGATGCTTATGCCATATGAAATACAATGTTTTCTGCAATGCTGTAAGACAGTTTTTAATGTGTTAGAAGTTATATGCACAAAAACTAATGTTAGGACTTCAATGATCAAGATTGTCAGTTTACAGCTTTCTGAGTCCAGTAATGTTGAAATAGTGTTTCTGTTCAAATGAAGTGAAATCAAGCCCAAATCTGCTCAAAAGCTTGTCTCTCTAATAGAGAAAGCTGTTTCATTCAGTATTCAGTGCAAATCTTGCCAATCTGATAGATGCTTATGCCTTATGAAGTACAATGTTTTCTGCAATGCTGTAAGACAGTTTTTAATGTGTTAGAAGTTATATGCACAAAAACTTATGTTAGGACTTCAATGATCAAGATTGTCAGTTTACAGCTTTCTGAGTCCAGTAATGCTGAAATAGTGTTTCTGTTCAAATGAAGTGAAATCAAGCCCAAATCTGCTCAAAAGCTTGTCTCTCTATTAGAGAAAGCTGTTTCATTCAGTATTCAGTGCAAATCTTGCCAAACTGATAGATGCTTATGCCTTATGAAGTACAATGTTTTCTGCAATGCTGTAAGACAGTTTTTAATGTGTTAGAAGTTATATACACAAAAACTAATGTTAGGACTTCAATGATCAAGATTGTCAGTTTACAGCTTTCTGAGTCCAGTAATGCTGAAATAGTGCTTCTGTTCAAATGAAGTGAAATCTAGCCCAAATCTGCTCAAAAGCTTGTCTCTCTATTAGAGAAAGCTGTTTCATTCTGTATTCAGTGCAAATCTTGCCAAACTGATAGATGCTTATGCCTTATGAAGTACAATGTTTTCTGCAATGCTGTAAGACAGTTTTTAATGTGTTAGAAGTTATATGCACAAAAACTTATGTTAGGACTTCAATGATCAAAATTGTCAGTTTACAGCTTTCTGAGTCCAGTAATGCTGAAATAGTGTTTCTGTTCAAATGAAGTGAAATCTAGCCCAAATCTGCTCAAAAGCTTGTCTCTCTAATAGAGAAAGCTGTTTCATTCAGTATTCAGTGCAAATCTTGCCAAACTGATAGATGCTTATGCCATATGAAATACAATGTTCTCTGCAATGCTGTAAGACAGTTTTTAATGTGTTAGAAGTTATATGCACAAAAACTTATGTTAGGACTTCAATGATCAAGATTGTCAGTTTACAGCTTTCTGAGTCCAGTAATGCTGAAATAGTACTTCTGTTCAAATGAAGTGAAATCTAGCCCAAATCTGCTCAAAAGCTTGTCTCTCTATTAGAGAAAGCTGTTTCATTCAGTATTCAGTGCAAATCTTGCCAAACTGATAGATGCTTATGCCATATGAAATACAATGTTTTCTGCAATGCTGTAAGACAGTTTTTAATGTGTTAGAAGTTATATGCACAAAAACTTATGTTAGGACTTCAATGATCAAGATTGTCAGTTTACAGCTTTCTGAGTCCAGTAATGCTGAAATAGTACTTCTGTTCAAATGAAGTGAAATCTAGCCCAAATCTGCTCAAAAGCTTGTCTCTCTAATAGAGAAAGCTGTTTCATTCAGTATTCAGTGCAAATCTTGCCAAACTGATAGATGCTTATGCCATATGAAATACAATGTTTTCTGCAATGCTGTAAGACAGTTTTTAATGTCTTAGAAGTTATATGCACAAAAACTAATGTTAGGACTTCAATGATCAAGATTGTCAGTTTACAGCTTTCTGAGTCCAGTAATGTTGAAATAGTGTTTCTGTTCAAATGAAGTGAAATCAAGCCCAAATCTGCTCAAAAGCTTGTCTCTCTATTAGAGAAAGCTGTTTCATTCAGTATTCAGTGCAAATCTTGCCAAACTGATAGATGCTTATGCCTTATGAAGTACAATGTTTTCTGCAATGCTGTAAGACAGTTTTTAATGTGTTAGAAGTTATATACACAAAAACTAATGTTAGGACTTCAATGATCAAGATTGTCAGTTTACAGCTTTCTGAGTCCATTAATGCTGAAATAGTGCTTCTGTTCAAATGAAGTGAAATCTAGCCCAAATCTGCTCAAAAGCTTGTCTCTCTATTAGAGAAAGCTGTTTCATTCTGTATTCAGTGCAAATCTTGCCAAACTGATAGATGCTTATGCCATATGAAATACAATGTTTTCTGCAATGCTGTAAGACAGTTTTTAATGTGTTAGAAGTTATATACACAAAAACTAATGTTAGGACTTCAATGATCAAGATTGTCAGTTTACAGCTTTCTGAGTCCAGTAATGCTGAAATAGTGTTTCTGTTCAAATGAAGTGAAATCAAGCCCAAATCTGCTCAAAAGCTTGTCTCTCTAATAGAGAAAGCTGTTTCATTCAGTATTCAGTGCAAATCTTGCCAAACTGATAGATGCTTATGCCATATGAAATACAATGTTTTCTGCGATGCTGTAAGACAGTTTTTAATGTGTTAGAAGTTATATGCACAAAAACTTATGTTAGGACTTCAATGATCAAGATTGTCAGTTTACAGCTTTCTGAGTCCAGTAACGCTGAAATAGTACTTTTGTTCAAATGAAGTGAAATCTAGCCCAAATCTGCTCAAAAGCTTGTCTCTCTATTAGAGAAAGCTGTTTCATTCATTATTCAGTGCAAATCTTGCCAAACTGATAGATGCTTATGCCTTATGAAGTACAATGTTTTCTGCAATGCTGTAAGACAGTTTTTAATGTGTTAGAAGTTATATACACAAAAACTAATGTTAGGACTTCAATGATCAAGATTGTCAGTTTACAGCTTTCTGAGTCCAGAAATGTTGAAATAGTGTTTCTGTTCAAATGAAGTGAAATCAAGCCCAAATCTGCTCAAAAGCTTGTCTCTCTATTAGAGAAAGCTGTTTCATTCAGTATTCAGTGCAAATCTTGCCAAACTGATAGATGCTTATGCCATATGAAATACAATGTTTTCTGCAATGCTGTAAGACAGTTTTTAATGTGTTAGAAGTTATATGCACAAAAACTTATGTTAGGACTTCAATGATCAAGATTGTCAGTTTACAGCTTTCTGAGTCCAGTAATGCTGAAATAGTGTTTCTGTTCAAATGAAGTTAAATCAAGCCCAAATCTGCTCAAAAGCTTGTCTCTCTATTAGAGAAAGCTGTTTCATTCAGTATTCAGTGCAAATCTTGCCAAACTGATAGATGCTTATGCCTTATGAAGTACAATGTTTTCTGCAATGCTGTAAGACAGTTTTTAATGTGTTAGAAGTTATATACACAAAAACTAATGTTAGGACTTCAATGATCAAGATTGTCAGTTTACAGCTTTCTGAGTCCAGTAATGCTGAAATAGTGCTTCTGTTCAAATGAAGTGAAATCTAGCCCAAATCTGCTCAAAAGCTTGTCTCTCTATTAGAGAAAGCTGTTTCATTCTGTATTCAGTGCAAATCTTGCCAAACTGATAGATGCTTATGCCATATGAAATACAATGTTTTCTGCAATGCTGTAAGACAGTTTTTAATGTGTTAGAAGTTATATGCACAAAAACTTATGTTAGGACTTCAATGATCAAAATTGTCAGTTTACAGCTTTCTGAGTCCAGTAATGCTGAAATAGTGCTTCTGTTCAAATGAAGTGAAATCTAGCCCAAATCTGCTCAAAAGCTTGTCTCTCTATTAGAGAAAGCTGTTTCATTCAGTATTCAGTGCAAATCTTGCCAAACTGATAGATGCTTATGCCTTATGAAGTACAATGTTTTCTGCAATGCTGTAAGACAGTTTTTAATGTGTTAGAAGTTATATACACAAAAACTAATGTTAGGACTTCAATGATCAAGATTGTCAGTTTACAGCTTTCTGAGTCCAGAAATGTTGAAATAGTGTTTCTGTTCAAATGAAGTGAAATCAAGCCCAAATCTGCTCAAAAGCTTGTCTCTCTATTAGAGAAAGCTGTTTCATTCAGTATTCAGTGCAAATCTTGCCAAACTGATAGATGCTTATGCCATATGAAATACAATGTTTTCTGCAATGCTGTAAGACAGTTTTTAATGTGTTAGAAGTTATATGCACAAAAACTTATGTTAGGACTTCAATGATCAAGATTGTCAGTTTACAGCTTTCTGAGTCCAGTAATGTTGAAATAGTGTTTCTGTTCAAATGAAGTGAAATCTAGCCCAAATCTGCTCAAAAGCTTGTCTCTCTATTAGAGAAAGCTGTTTCATTCAGTATTCAGTGCAAATCTTGCCAAACTGATAGATGCTTATGCCATATGAAATACAATGTTTTCTGCAATGCTGTAAGACAGTTTTTAATGTGTTAGAAGTTATATGCACAAAAACTTATGTTAGGACTTCAATGATCAAGATTGTCAATTTACAGCTTTCTGAGTCCAGTAATGCTGAAATAGTACTTCTGTTCAAATGAAGTGAAATCTAGCCCAAATCTGCTCAAAAGCTTGTCTCTCTAATAGAGAAAGCTGTTTCATTCAGTATTCAGTGCAAATCTTGCCAAACTGATAGATGCTTATGCCATATGAAATACAATGTTTTCTGCAATGCTGTAAGACAGTTTTTAATGTGTTAGAAGTTATATGCACAAAAACTAATGTTAGGACTTCAATGATCAAGATTGTCAGTTTACAGCTTTCTGAGTCCAGTAATGTTGAAATAGTGTTTCTGTTCAAATGAAGTGAAATCAAGCCCAAATCTGCTCAAAAGCTTGTCTCTCTAATAGAGAAAGCTGTTTCATTCAGTATTCAGTGCAAATCTTGCCAATCTGATAGATGCTTATGCCTTATGAAGTACAATGTTTTCTGCAATGCTGTAAGACAGTTTTTAATGTGTTAGAAGTTATATGCACAAAAACTTATGTTAGGACTTCAATGATCAAGATTGTCAGTTTACAGCTTTCTGAGTCCAGTAATGCTGAAATAGTGTTTCTGTTCAAATGAAGTGAAATCAAGCCCAAATCTGCTCAAAATCTTGTCTCTCTAATAGAGAAAGCTGTTTCATTCAGTATTCAGTGCAAATCTTGCCAAACTGATAGATGCTTATGCCATATGAAATACAATGTTCTCTGCAATGCTGTAAGACAGTTTTTAATGTGTTAGAAGTTATATGCACAAAAACTTATGTTAGGACTTCAATGATCAAGATTGTCAGTTTACAGCTTTCTGAGTCCAGTAATGCTGAAATAGTACTTCTGTTCAAATGAAGTGAAATCTAGCCCAAATCTGCTCAAAAGCTTGTCTCTCTATTAGAGAAAGCTGTTTCATTCATTATTCAGTGCAAATCTTGCCAAACTGATAGATGCTTATGCCTTATGAAGTACAATGTTTTCTGCAATGCTGTAAGACAGTTTTTAATGTGTTAGAAGTTATATACACAAAAACTAATGTTAGGACTTCAATGATCAAGATTGTCAGTTTACAGCTTTCTGAGTCCAGAAATGTTGAAATAGTGTTTCTGTTCAAATGAAGTGAAATCAAGCCCAAATCTACTCAAAAGCTTGTCTCTCTATTAGAGAAAGCTGTTTCATTCAGTATTCAGTGCAAATCTTGCCAAACTGATAGATGCTTATGCCATATGAAATACAATGTTTTCTGCAATGCTGTAAGACAGTTTTTAATGTGTTAGAAGTTATATGCACAAAAACTTATGTTAGGACTTCAATGATCAAGATTGTCAGTTTACAGCTTTCTGAGTCCAGTAATGCTGAAATAGTACTTCTGTTCAAATGAAGTGAAATCTAGCCCAAATCTGCTCAAAAGCTTGTCTCTCTATTAGAGAAAGCTGTTTCATTCAGTATTCAGTGCAAATCTTGCCAAACTGATAGATGCTTATGCCATATGAAATACAATGTTTTCTGCAATGCTGTAAGACAGTTTTTAATGTGTTAGAAGTTATATACACAAAAACTAATGTTAGGACTTCAATGATCAAGATTGTCAGTTTACAGCTTTCTGAGTCCAGAAATGTTGAAATAGTGTTTCTGTTCAAATGAAGTGAAATCAAGCCCAAATCTGCTCAAAAGCTTGTCTCTCTATTAGAGAAAGCTGTTTCATTCAGTATTCAGTGCAAATCTTGCCAAACTGATAGATGCTTATGCCATATGAAATACAATGTTTTCTGCAATGCTGTAAGACAGTTTTTAATGTGTTAGAAGTTATATGCACAAAAACTAATGTTAGGACTTCAATGATCAAGATTGTCAGTTTACAGCTTTCTGAGTCCAGTAATGTTGAAATAGTGTTTCTGTTCAAATGAAGTGAAATCAAGCCCAAATCTGCTCAAAAGCTTGTCTCTCTAATAGAGAAAGCTGTTTCATTCAGTATTCAGTGCAAATCTTGCCAAACTGATAGATGCTTATGCCTTATGAAGTACAATGTTTTCTGCAATGCTGTAAGACAGTTTTTAATGTGTTAGAAGTTATATGCACAAAAACTTATGTTAGGACTTCAATGATCAAGATTGTCAGTTTACAGCTTTCTGAGTCCAGTAATGCTGAAATAGTGTTTCTGTTCAAATGAAGTGAAATCAAGCCCAAATCTGCTCAAAAGCTTGTCTCTCTATTAGAGAAAGCTGTTTCATTCAGTATTCAGTGCAAATCTTGCCAAACTGATAGATGCTTATGCCTTATGAAGTACAATGTTTTCTGCAATGCTGTAAGACAGTTTTTAATGTGTTAGAAGTTATATACACAAAAACTAATGTTAGGACTTCAATGATCAAGATTGTCAGTTTACAGCTTTCTGAGTCCAGTAATGCTGAAATAGTGCTTCTGTTCAAATGAAGTGAAATCTAGCCCAAATCTGCTCAAAAGCTTGTCTCTCTATTAGAGAAAGCTGTTTCATTCTGTATTCAGTGCAAATCTTGCCAAACTGATAGATGCTTATGCCATATGAAATACAATGTTTTCTGCAATGCTGTAAGACAGTTTTTAATGTGTTAGAAGTTATATGCACAAAAACTTATGTTAGGACTTCAATGATCAAAATTGTCAGTTTACAGCTTTCTGAGTCCAGTAATGCTGAAATAGTGCTTCTGTTCAAATGAAGTGAAATCTAGCCCAAATCTGCTCAAAAGCTTGTCTCTCTATTAGAGAAAGCTGTTTCATTCAGTATTCAGTGCAAATCTTGCCAAACTGATAGATGCTTATGCCTTATGAAGTACAATGTTTTCTGCAATGCTGTAAGACAGTTTTTAATGTGTTAGAAGTTATATACACAAAAACTAATGTTAGGACTTCAATGATCAAGATTGTCAGTTTACAGCTTTCTGAGTCCAGAAATGTTGAAATAGTGTTTCTGTTCAAATGAAGTGAAATCAAGCCCAAATCTGCTCAAAAGCTTGTCTCTCTATTAGAGAAAGCTGTTTCATTCAGTATTCAGTGCAAATCTTGCCAAACTGATAGATGCTTATGCCATATGAAATACAATGTTTTCTGCAATGCTGTAAGACAGTTTTTAATGTGTTAGAAGTTATATGCACAAAAACTTATGTTAGGACTTCAATGATCAAGATTGTCAGTTTACAGCTTTCTGAGTCCAGTAATGCTGAAATAGTGCTTCTGTTCAAATGAAGTGAAATCTAGCCCAAATCTGCTCAAAAGCTTGTCTCTCTAATAGAGAAAGCTGTTTCATTCAGTATTCAGTGCAAATCTTGCCAAACTGATAGATGCTTATGCCATATGAAATACAATGTTTTCTGCAATGCTGTAAGACAGTTTTTAATGTGTTAGAAGTTATATGCACAAAAACTTATGTTAGGACTTCAATGATCAAGATTGTCAGTTTACAGCTTTCTGAGTCCAGTAATGCTGAAATAGTACTTCTGTTCAAATGAAGTGAAATCTAGCCCAAATCTGCTCAAAAGCTTGTCTCTCTAATAGAGAAAGCTGTTTCATTCAGTATTCAGTGCAAATCTTGCCAAACTGATAGATGCTTATGCCATATGAAATACAATGTTTTCTGCAATGCTGTAAGACAGTTTTTAATGTGTTAGAAGTTATATGCACAAAAACTAATGTTAGGACTTCAATGATCAAGATTGTCAGTTTACAGCTTTCTGAGTCCAGTAATGTTGAAATAGTGTTTCTGTTCAAATGAAGTGAAATCAAGCCCAAATCTGCTCAAAAGCTTGTCTCTCTAATAGAGAAAGCTGTTTCATTCAGTATTCAGTGCAAATATTGCCAATCTGATAGATGCTTATGCCTTATGAAGTACAATGTTTTCTGCAATGCTGTAAGACAGTTTTTAATGTGTTAGAAGTTATATGCACAAAAACTTATGTTAGGACTTCAATGATCAAGATTGTCAGTTTACAGCTTTCTGAGTCCAGTAATGCTGAAATAGTGTTTCTGTTCAAATGAAGTGAAATCAAGCCCAAATCTGCTCAAAAGCTTGTCTCTCTAATAGAGAAAGCTGTTTCATTCAGTATTCAGTGCAAATCTTGCCAAACTGATAGATGCTTATGCCATATGAAATACAATGTTCTCTGCAATGCTGTAAGACAGTTTTTAATGTGTTAGAAGTTATATGCACAAAAACTTATGTTAGGACTTCAATGATCAAGATTGTCAGTTTACAGCTTTCTGAGTCCAGTAATGCTGAAATAGTACTTCTGTTCAAATGAAGTGAAATCTAGCCCAAATCTGCTCAAAAGCTTGTCTCTCTATTAGAGAAAGCTGTTTCATTCATTATTCAGTGCAAATCTTGCCAAACTGATAGATGCTTATGCCTTATGAAGTACAATGTTTTCTGCAATGCTGTAAGACAGTTTTTAATGTGTTAGAAGTTATATACACAAAAACTAATGTTAGGACTTCAATGATCAAGATTGTCAGTTTACAGCTTTCTGAGTCCAGAAATGTTGAAATAGTGTTTCTGTTCAAATGAAGTGAAATCAAGCCCAAATCTACTCAAAAGCTTGTCTCTCTATTAGAGAAAGCTGTTTCATTCAGTATTCAGTGCAAATCTTGCCAAACTGATAGATGCTTATGCCATATGAAATACAATGTTTTCTGCAATGCTGTAAGACAGTTTTTAATGTGTTAGAAGTTATATGCACAAAAACTTATGTTAGGACTTCAATGATCAAGATTGTCAGTTTACAGCTTTCTGAGTCCAGTAATGCTGAAATAGTGTTTCTGTTCAAATGAAGTGAAATCAAGCCCAAATCTGCTCAAAAGCTTGTCTCTCTATTAGAGAAAGCTGTTTCATTCAGTATTCAGTGCAAATCTTGCCAAACTGATAGATGCTTATGCCATATGAAATACAATGTTTTCTGCAATGCTGTAAGACAGTTTTTAATGTGTTAGAAGTTATATACACAAAAACTAATGTTAGGACTTCAATGATCAAGATTGTCAGTTTACAGCTTTCTGAGTCCAGTAATGCTGAAATAGTGTTTCTGTTCAAATGAAGTGAAATCAAGCCCAAATCTGCTCAAAAGCTTGTCTCTCTAATAGAGAAAGCTGTTTCATTCAGTATTCAGTGCAAATCTTGCCAAACTGATAGATGCTTATGCCATATGAAATACAATGTTTTCTGCAATGCTGTAAGACAGTTTTTAATGTGTTAGAAGTTATATGCACAAAAACTTATGTTAGGACTTCAATGATCAAGATTGTCAGTTTACAGCTTTCTGAGTCCAGTAACGCTGAAATAGTACTTCTGTTCAAATGAAGTGAAATCTAGCCCAAATCTGCTCAAAAGCTTGTCTCTCTATTAGAGAAAGCTGTTTCATTCATTATTCAGTGCAAATCTTGCCAAACTGATAGATGCTTATGCCTTATGAAGTACAATGTTTTCTGCAATGCTGTAAGACAGTTTTTAATGTGTTAGAAGTTATATACACAAAAACTAATGTTAGGACTTCAATGATCAAGATTGTCAGTTTACAGCTTTCTGAGTCCAGAAATGTTGAAATAGTGTTTCTGTTCAAATGAAGTGAAATCAAGCCCAAATCTGCTCAAAAGCTTGTCTCTCTATTAGAGAAAGCTGTTTCATTCTGTATTCAGTGCAAATCTTGCCAAACTGATAGATGCTTATGCCATATGAAATACAATGTTTTCTGCAATGCTGTAAGACAGTTTTTAATGTGTTAGAAGTTATATGCACAAAAACTAATGTTAGGACTTCAATGATCAAGATTGTCAGTTTACAGCTTTCTGAGTCCAGTAATGTTGAAATAGTGTTTCTGTTCAAATGAAGTGAAATCAAGCCCAAATCTGCTCAAAAGCTTATCTCTCTAATAGAGAAAGCTGTTTCATTCAGTATTCAGTGCAAATCTTGCCAATCTGATAGATGCTTATGCCTTATGAAGTACAATGTTTTCTGCAATGCTGTAAGACAGTTTTTAATGTGTTAGAAGTTATATGCACAAAAACTTATGTTAGGACTTCAATGATCAAGATTGTCAGTTTACAGCTTTCTGAGTCCAGTAATGCTGAAATAGTGTTTCTGTTCAAATGAAGTGAAATCAAGCCCAAATCTGCTCAAAAGCTTGTCTCTCTATTAGAGAAAGCTGTTTCATTCAGTATTCAGTGCAAATCTTGCCAAACTGATAGATGCTTATGCCATATGAAATACAATGTTTTCTGCAATGCTGTAAGACAGTTTTTAATGTGTTAGAAGTTATATGCACAAAAACTTATGTTAGGACTTCAATGATCAAGATTGTCAGTTTACAGCTTTCTGAGTCCAGTAATGCTGAAATAGTACTTCTGTTCAAATGAAGTGAAATCTAGCCCAAATCTGCTCAAAAGCTTGTCTCTCTATTAGAGAAAGCTGTTTCATTCAGTATTCAGTGCAAATCTTGCCAAACTGATAGATGCTTATGCCATATGAAATACAATGTTTTCTGCAATGCTGTAAGACAGTTTTTAATGTGTTAGAAGTTATATGCACAAAAACTTATGTTAGGACTTCAATGATCAAGATTGTCAGTTTACAGCTTTCTGAGTCCAGTAATGCTGAAATAGTACTTCTGTTCAAATGAAGTGAAATCTAGCCCAAATCTGCTCAAAAGCTTGTCTCTCTAATAGAGAAAGCTGTTTCATTCAGTATTCAGTGCAAATCTTGCCAAACTGATAGATGCTTATGCCATATGAAATACAATGTTTTCTGCAATGCTGTAAGACAGTTTTTAATGTGTTAGAAGTTATATGCACAAAAACTAATGTTAGGACTTCAATGATCAAGATTGTCAGTTTACAGCTTTCTGAGTCCAGTAATGTTGAAATAGTGTTTCTGTTCAAATGAAGTGAAATCAAGCCCAAATCTGCTCAAAAGCTTGTCTCTCTAATAGAGAAAGCTGTTTCATTCAGTATTCAGTGCAAATCTTGCCAATCTGATAGATGCTTATGCCTTATGAAGTACAATGTTTTCTGCAATGCTGTAAGACAGTTTTTAATGTGTTAGAAGTTATATGCACAAAAACTTATGTTAGGACTTCAATGATCAAGATTGTCAGTTTACAGCTTTCTGAGTCCAGTAATGCTGAAATAGTGTTTCTGTTCAAATGAAGTGAAATCAAGCCCAAATCTGCTCAAAAGCTTGTCTCTCTATTAGAGAAAGCTGTTTCATTCAGTATTCAGTGCAAATCTTGCCAAACTGATAGATGCTTATGCCATATGAAATACAATGTTTTCTGCAATGCTGTAAGACAGTTTTTAATGTGTTAGAAGTTATATGCACAAAAACTTATGTTAGGACTTCAATGATCAAGATTGTCAGTTTACAGCTTTCTGAGTCCAGTAATGCTGAAATAGTACTTCTGTTCAAATGAAGTGAAATCAAGCCCAAATCTGCTCAAAAGCTTGTCTCTCTAATAGAGAAAGCTGTTTCATTCAGTATTCAGTGCAAATCTTGCCAAACTGATAGATGCTTATGCCATATGAAATACAATGTTCTCTGCAATGCTGTAAGACAGTTTTTAATGTGTTAGAAGTTATATGCACAAAAACTTATGTTAGGACTTCAATGATCAAGATTGTCAGTTTACAGCTTTCTGAGTCCAGTAATGCTGAAATAGTACTTCTGTTCAAATGAAGTGAAATCTAGCCCAAATCTGCTCAAAAGCTTGTCTCTCTATTAGAGAAAGCTGTTTCATTCATTATTCAGTGCAAATCTTGCCAAACTGATAGATGCTTATGCCTTATGAAGTACAATGTTTTCTGCAATGCTGTAAGACAGTTTTTAATGTGTTAGAAGTTATATACACAAAAACTAATGTTAGGACTTCAATGATCAAGATTGTCAGTTTACAGCTTTCTGAGTCCAGAAATGTTGAAATAGTGTTTCTGTTCAAATGAAGTGAAATCAAGCCCAAATCTACTCAAAAGCTTGTCTCTCTATTAGAGAAAGCTGTTTCATTCAGTATTCAGTGCAAATCTTGCCAAACTGATAGATGCTTATGCCATATGAAATACAATGTTTTCTGCAATGCTGTAAGACAGTTTTTAATGTGTTAGAAGTTATATGCACAAAAACTTATGTTAGGACTTCAATGATCAAGATTGTCAGTTTACAGCTTTCTGAGTCCAGTAATGCTGAAATAGTACTTCTGTTCAAATGAAGTGAAATCTAGCCCAAATCTGCTCAAAAGCTTGTCTCTCTATTAGAGAAAGCTGTTTCATTCAGTATTCAGTGCAAATCTTGCCAAACTGATAGATGCTTATGCCATATGAAATACAATGTTTTCTGCAATGCTGTAAGACAGTTTTTAATGTGTTAGAAGTTATATGCACAAAAACTTATGTTAGGACTTCAATGATCAAGATTGTCAGTTTACAGCTTTCTGAGTCCAGTAATGCTGAAATAGTACTTCTGTTCAAATGAAGTGAAATCTAGCCCAAATCTGCTCAAAAGCTTGTCTCTCTATTAGAGAAAGCTGTTTCATTCAGTATTCAGTGCAAATCTTGCCAAACTGATAGATGCTTATGCCATATGAAATACAATGTTTTCTGCAATGCTGTAAGACAGTTTTTAATGTGTTAGAAGTTATATGCACAAAAACTTATGTTAGGACTTCAATGATCAAGATTGTCAGTTTACAGCTTTCTGAGTCCAGTAATGCTGAAATAGTACTTCTGTTCAAATGAAGTGAAATCTAGCCCAAATCTGCTCAAAAGCTTGTCTCTCTAATAGAGAAAGCTGTTTCATTCAGTATTCAGTGCAAATCTTGCCAAACTGATAGATGCTTATGCCATATGAAATACAATGTTTTCTGCAATGCTGTAAGACAGTTTTTAATGTGTTAGAAGTTATATGCACAAAAGCTAATGTTAGGACTTCAATGATCAAGATTGTCAGTTTACAGCTTTCTGAGTCCAGTAATGTTGAAATAGTGTTTCTGTTCAAATGAAGTGAAATCAAGCCCAAATCTGCTCAAAAGCTTGTCTCTCTAATAGAGAAAGCTGTTTCATTCAGTATTCAGTGCAAATCTTGCCAATCTGATAGATGCTTATGCCTTATGAAGTACAATGTTTTCTGCAATGCTGTAAGACAGTTTTTAATGTGTTAGAAGTTATATGCACAAAAACTTATGTTAGGACTTCAATGATCAAGATTGTCAGTTTACAGCTTTCTGAGTCCAGTAATGCTGAAATAGTGTTTCTGTTCAAATGAAGTGAAATCAAGCCCAAATCTGCTCAAAAGCTTGTCTCTCTATTAGAGAAAGCTGTTTCATTCAGTATTCAGTGCAAATCTTGCCAAACTGATAGATGCTTATGCCATATGAAATACAATGTTTTCTGCAATGCTGTAAGACAGTTTTTAATGTGTTAGAAGTTATATACACAAAAACTAATGTTAGGACTTCAATGATCAAGATTGTCAGTTTACAGCTTTCTGAGTCCAGTAATGCTGAAATAGTGTTTCTGTTCAAATGAAGTGAAATCAAGCCCAAATCTGCTCAAAAGCTTGTCTCTCTAATAGAGAAAGCTGTTTCATTCAGTATTCAGTGCAAATCTTGCCAAACTGATAGATGCTTATGCCATATGAAATACAATGTTTTCTGCAATGCTATAAGACAGTTTTTAATGTGTTAGAAGTTATATGCACAAAAACTTATGTTAGGACTTCAATGATCAAGATTGTCAGTTTACAGCTTTCTGAGTCCAGTAATGCTGAAATAGTACTTCTGTTCAAATGAAGTGAAATCTAGAACAAATCTGCTCAAAAGCTTGTCTCTCTATTAGAGAAAGCCGTTTCATTCAGTATTCAGTGCAAATCTTGCCAAACTGATAGATGCTTATGCCATATGAAATACAATGTTTTCTGCAATGCTTTAAGACAGTTTTTAATGTGTTAGAAGTTATATGCACAAAAACTTATGTTAGGACTTCAATGATCAAGATTGTCAGTTTACAGCTTTCTGAGTCCAGTAATGCTGAAATAGTACTTCTGTTCAAATGAAGTGAAATCTAGCCCAAATCTGCTCAAAAGCTTGTCTCTCTAATAGAGAAAGCTGTTTCATTCAGTATTCAGTGCAAATCTTGCCAAACTGATAGATGCTTATGCCATATGAAATACAATGTTTTCTGCAATGCTGTAAGACAGTTTTTAATGTGTTAGAAGTTATATGCACAAAAGCTAATGTTAGGACTTCAATGATCAAGATTGTCAGTTTACAGCTTTCTGAGTCCAGTAATGTTGAAATAGTGTTTCTGTTCAAATGAAGTGAAATCAAGCCCAAATCTGCTCAAAAGCTTGTCTCTCTAATAGAGAAAGCTGTTTCATTCAGTATTCAGTGCAAATCTTGCCAATCTGATAGATGCTTATGCCTTATGAAGTACAATGTTTTCTGCAATGCTGTAAGACAGTTTTTAATGTGTTAGAAGTTATATGCACAAAAACTTATGTTAGGACTTCAATGATCAAGATTGTCAGTTTACAGCTTTCTGAGTCCAGTAATGCTGAAATAGTGTTTCTGTTCAAATGAAGTGAAATCAAGCCCAAATCTGCTCAAAAGCTTGTCTCTCTATTAGAGAAAGCTGTTTCATTCAGTATTCAGTGCAAATCTTGCCAAACTGATAGATGCTTATGCCATATGAAATACAATGTTTTCTGCAATGCTGTAAGACAGTTTTTAATGTGTTAGAAGTTATATACACAAAAACTAATGTTAGGACTTCAATGATCAAGATTGTCAGTTTACAGCTTTCTGAGTCCAGTAATGCTGAAATAGTGTTTCTGTTCAAATGAAGTGAAATCAAGCCCAAATCTGCTCAAAAGCTTGTCTCTCTAATAGAGAAAGCTGTTTCATTCAGTATTCAGTGCAAATCTTGCCAAACTGATAGATGCTTATGCCATATGAAATACAATGTTTTCTGCAATGCTGTAAGACAGTTTTTAATGTGTTAGAAGTTATATGCACAAAAACTTATGTTAGGACTTCAATGATCAAGATTGTCAGTTTACAGCTTTCTGAGTCCAGTAACGCTGAAATAGTACTTCTGTTCAAATGAAGTGAAATCTAGCCCAAATCTGCTCAAAAGCTTGTCTCTCTATTAGAGAAAGCTGTTTCATTCATTATTCAGTGCAAATCTTGCCAAACTGATAGATGCTTATGCCTTATGAAGTACAATGTTTTCTGCAATGCTGTAAGACAGTTTTTAATGTGTTAGAAGTTATATACACAAAAACTAATGTTAGGACTTCAATGATCAAGATTGTCAGTTTACAGCTTTCTGAGTCCAGAAATGTTGAAATAGTGTTTCTGTTCAAATGAAGTGAAATCAAGCCCAAATCTGCTCAAAAGCTTGTCTCTCTATTAGAGAAAGCTGTTTCATTCATTATTCAGTGCAAATCTTGCCAAACTGATAGATGCTTATGCCATATGAAATACAATGTTTTCTGCAATGCTGTAAGACAGTTTTTAATGTGTTAGAAGTTATATGCACAAAAACTAATGTTAGGACTTCAATGATCAAGATTGTCAGTTTACAGCTTTCTGAGTCCAGTAATGTTGAAATAGTGTTTCTGTTCAAATGAAGTGAAATCAAGCCCAAATCTGCTCAAAAGCTTATCTCTCTAATAGAGAAAGCTGTTTCATTCAGTATTCAGTGCAAATCTTGCCAATCTGATAGATGCTTATGCCTTATGAAGTACAATGTTTTCTGCAATGCTGTAAGACAGTTTTTAATGTGTTAGAAGTTATATGCACAAAAACTTATGTTAGGACTTCAATGATCAAGATTGTCAGTTTACAGCTTTCTGAGTCCAGTAATGCTGAAATAGTGTTTCTGTTCAAATGAAGTGAAATCAAGCCCAAATCTGCTCAAAAGCTTGTCTCTCTATTAGAGAAAGCTGTTTCATTCAGTATTCAGTGCAAATCTTGCCAAACTGATAGATGCTTATGCCTTATGAAGTACAATGTTTTCTGCAATGCTGTAAGACAGTTTTTAATGTGTTAGAAGTTATATACACAAAAACTAATGTTAGGACTTCAATGATCAAGATTGTCAGTTTACAGCTTTCTGAGTCCAGTAATGCTGAAATAGTGCTTCTGTTCAAATGAAGTGAAATCTAGCCCAAATCTGCTCAAAAGCTTGTCTCTCTATTAGAGAAAGCTGTTTCATTCTGTATTCAGTGCAAATCTTGCCAAACTGATAGATGCTTATGCCGTATGAAATACAATGTTTTCTGCAATGCTGTAAGACAGTTTTTAATGTGTTAGAAGTTATATGCACAAAAACTTATGTTAGGACTTCAATGATCAAAATTGTCAGTTTACAGCTTTCTGAGTCCAGTAATGCTGAAATAGTGTTTCTGTTCAAATGAAGTGAAATTAAGCCCAAATCTGCTCAAAAGCTTGTCTCTCTAATAGAGAAAGCTGTTTCATTCAGTATTCAGTGCAAATCTTGCCAAACTGATAGATGCTTATGCCATATGAAATACAATGTTCTCTGCAATGCTGTAAGACAGTTTTTAATGTGTTAGAAGTTATATGCACAAAAACTTATGTTAGGACTTCAATGATCAAGATTGTCAGTTTACAGCTTTCTGAGTCCAGTAATGCTGAAATAGTACTTCTGTTCAAATGAAGTGAAATCTAGCCCAAATCTGCTCAAAAGCTTGTCTCTCTATTAGAGAAAGCTGTTTCATTCATTATTCAGTGCAAATCTTGCCAAACTGATAGATGCTTATGCCTTATTGAAGTACAATGTTTTCTGCAATGCTGTAAGACAGTTTTTAATGTGTTAGAAATTATATACACAAATACTAATGTTAGGACTTCAATGATCAAGATTGTCAGTTTACAGCTTTCTGAGTCCAGAAATGTTGAAATAGTGTTTCTGTTCAAATGAAGTGAAATCAAGCCCAAATCTACTCAAAAGCTTGTCTCTCTATTAGAGAAAGCTGTTTCATTCAGTATTCAGTGCAAATCTTGCCAAACTGATAGATGCTTATGCCATATGAAATACAATGTTTTCTGCAATGCTGTAAGACAGTTTTTAATGTGTTAGAAGTTATATGCACAAAAACTAATGTTAGGACTTCAATGATCAAGATTGTCAGTTTACAGCTTTCTGAGTCCAGTAATGTTGAAATAGTGTTTCTGTTCAAATGAAGTGAAATCAAGCCCAAATCTGCTCAAAAGCTTGTCTCTCTAATAGAGAAAGCTGTTTCATTCAGTATTCAGTGCAAATCTTGCCAAACTGATAGATGCTTATGCCATATGAAATACAATGTTCTCTGCAATGCTGTAAGACAGTTTTTAATGTGTTAGAAGTTATATGCACAAAAACTTATGTTAGGACTTCAATGATCAAGATTGTCAGTTTACAGCTTTCTGAGTCCAGTAATGCTGAAATAGTACTTCTGTTCAAATGAAGTGAAATCTAGCCCAAATCTGCTCAAAAGCTTGTCTCTCTATTAGAGAAAGCTGTTTCATTCATTATTCAGTGCAAATCTTGCCAAACTGATAGATGCTTATGCCTTATGAAGTACAATGTTTTCTGCAATGCTGTAAGACAGTTTTTAATGTGTTAGAAGTTATATACACAAAAACTAATGTTAGGACTTCAATGATCAAGATTGTCAGTTTACAGCTTTCTGAGTCCAGAAATGTTGAAATAGTGTTTCTGTTCAAATGAAGTGAAATCAAGCCCAAATCTACTCAAAAGCTTGTCTCTCTATTAGAGAAAGCTGTTTCATTCAGTATTCAGTGCAAATCTTGCCAAACTGATAGATGCTTATGCCATATGAAGTACAATGTTTTCTGCAATGCTGTAAGACAATTTTTAATGTGTTAGAAGTTATATACACAAAAACTAATGTTAGGACTTCAATGATCAAGATTGTCAGTTTACAGCTTTCTGAGTCCAGAAATGTTGAAATAGTGTTTCTGTTCAAATGAAGTGAAATCAAGCCCAAATCTACTCAAAAGCTTGTCTCTCTATTAGAGAAAGCTGTTTCATTCAGTATTCAGTGCAAATCTTGCCAAACTGATAGATGCTTATGCCATATGAAATACAATGTTTTCTGCAATGCTGTAAGACAGTTTTTAATGTGTTAGAAGTTATATGCACAAAAACTTATGTTAGGACTTCAATGATCAAGATTGTCAGTTTACAGCTTTCTGAGTCCAGTAATGCTGAAATAGTACTTCTGTTCAAATGAAGTGAAATCTAGCCCAAATCTGCTCAAAAGCTTGTCTCTCTATTAGAGAAAGCTGTTTCATTCAGTATTCAGTGCAAATCTTGCCAAACTGATAGATGCTTATGCCATATGAAATACAATGTTTTCTGCAATGCTGTAAGACAGTTTTTAATGTGTTAGAAGTTATATGCACAAAAACTTATGTTAGGACTTCAATGATCAAGATTGTCAGTTTACAGCTTTCTGAGTCCAGTAATGTTGAAATAGTGTTTCTGTTCAAATGAAGTGAAATCAAGCCCAAATCTGCTCAAAAGCTTGTCTCTCTAATAGAGAAAGCTGTTTCATTCAGTATTCAGTGCAAATCTTGCCAAACTGATAGATGCTTATACCATATGAAATACAATGTTTTCTGCAATGCTGTAAGACAGTTTTTAATGTGTTAGAAGTTATATGCACAAAAACTTATGTTAGGACTTCAATGATCAAGATTGTCAGTTTACAGCTTTCTGAGTCCAGTAACGCTGAAATAGTACTTCTGTTCAAATGAAGTGAAATCTAGCCCAAATCTGCTCAAAAGCTTGTCTCTCTATTAGAGAAAGCTGTTTCATTCATTATTCAGTGCAAATCTTGCCAAACTGATAGATGCTTATGCCTTATGAAGTACAATGTTTTCTGCAATGCTGTAAGACAGTTTTTAATGTGTTAGAAGTTATATACACAAAAACTAATGTTAGGACTTCAATGATCAAGATTGTCAGTTTACAGCTTTCTGAGTCCAGAAATGTTGAAATAGTGTTTCTGTTCAAATGAAGTGAAATCAAGCCCAAATCTGCTCAAAAGCTTGTCTCTCTATTAGAGAAAGCTGTTTCATTCAGTATTCAGTGCAAATCTTGCCAAACTGATAGATGCTTATGCCATATGAAATACAATGTTTTCTGCAATGCTGTAAGACAGTTTTTAATGTGTTAGAAGTTATATGCACAAAAACTAATGTTAGGACTTCAATGATCAAGATTGTCAGTTTACAGCTTTCTGAGTCCAGTAATGTTGAAATAGTGTTTCTGTTCAAATGAAGTGAAATCAAGCCCAAATCTGCTCAAAAGCTTGTCTCTCTAATAGAGAAAGCTGTTTCATTCAGTATTCAGTGCAAATCTTGCCAATCTGATAGATGCTTATGCCTTATGAAGTACAATGTTTTCTGCAATGCTGTAAGACAGTTTTTAATGTGTTAGAAGTTATATGCACAAAAACTTATGTTAGGACTTCAATGATCAAGATTGTCAGTTTACAGCTTTCTGAGTCCAGTAATGCTGAAATAGTGTTTCTGTTCAAATGAAGTGAAATCAAGCCCAAATCTGCTCAAAAGCTTGTCTCTCTATTAGAGAAAGCTGTTTCATTCAGTATTCAGTGCAAATCTTGCCAAACTGATAGATGCTTATGCCTTATGAAGTACAATGTTTTCTGCAATGCTGTAAGACAGTTTTTAATGTGTTAGAAGTTATATACACAAAAACTAATGTTAGGACTTCAATGATCAAGATTGTCAGTTTACAGCTTTCTGAGTCCAGTAATGCTGAAATAGTGCTTCTGTTCAAATGAAGTGAAATCTAGCCCAAATCTGCTCAAAAGCTTGTCTCTCTATTAGAGAAAGCTGTTTCATTCTGTATTCAGTGCAAATCTTGCCAAACTGATAGATGCTTATGCCATATGAAATACAATGTTTTCTGCAATGCTGTAAGACAGTTTTTAATGTGTTAGAAGTTATATGCACAAAAACTTATGTTAGGACTTCAATGATCAAAATTGTCAGTTTACAGCTTTCTGAGTCCAGTAATGCTGAAATAGTGCTTCTGTTCAAATGAAGTGAAATC
>NC_068383.1:29368603-29422192 GCF_023724105.1 Carassius gibelio | reverse complement strand
AAACATTGTACTTCATAAGGCATAAGCATCTATCAGTTTGGCAAGATTTGCACTGAATACTGAATGAAACAGCTTTCTCTATTAGAGAGACAAGCTTTTGAGCAGATTTGGGCTTGATTTCACTTCATTTGAACAGAAACACTATTTCAACATTTCTGGACTCAGAAAGCTGTAAACTGACAATCTTGATCATTGAAGTCCTAACATTAGTTTTTGTGCATATAACTTCTAACACATTAAAAACTGTTTTACAGCATTGCAGAAAACATTGTACTTCATAAGGCATAAGCATCTATCAGTTTGGCAAGATTTGCACTGAATACTGAATGAAACAGCTTTCTCTAATAGAGAGACAAGCTTTTGAGCAGATTTGGGCTTGATTTCACTTCATTTGAACAGAAACACTATTTCAACATTTCTGGACTCAGAAAGCTGTAAACTGACAATCTTGATCATAGAAGTCCTAACATTAGTTTTTGTGCATATAACTTCTAACACATTAAAAACTGTCTTACAGCATTGCAGAAAACATTGTACTTCATAAGGCATAAGCATCTATCAGTTTGGCAAGATTTGCACTGAATACTGAATGAAACAGCTTCCTCTAATAGAGAGACAAGCTTTTGAGCAGATTTGGGCTAGATTTCACTTCATTTGAACAGAAGTACTGTTTCAGCATTACTGGACTCAGAAAGCTGTAAACTGACAATCTTGATCATTGAAGTCCTAACATTAGTTTTTGTGTATATAACTTCTAACACATTAAAAACTGTCTTACAGCATTGCAGAAAACATTGTACTTCATAAGGCATAAGCATCTATCAGTTTGGCAAGATTTGCACTGAATACTGAATGAAACAGCTTTCTCTAATAGATAGACAAGCTTTTGAGCAGATTTGGGCTAGATTTCACTTCATTTGAACAGAAGTACTATTTCAGCATTACTGGACTCAGAAAGCTGTAAACTGACAATCTTGATCATTGAAGTCCTAACATAAGTTTTTGTGCATATAACTTCTAACACATTAAAAACTGTCTTACAGCATTGCAGAAAACATTGTATTTCATATGGCATAAGCATCTATCAGTTTGGCAAGATTTGCACTGAATACTGAATGAAACAGCTTTCTCTATTAGAGAGACAAGCTTTTGAGCAGATTTGGGCTAGATTTCACTTCATTTGAACAGAAGTACTATTTCAGCATTACTGGACTCAGAAAGCTGTAAACTGACAATCTTGATCATTGAAGTCCTAACATAAGTTTTTGTGCATATAACTTCTAACACATTAAAAACTGTCTTACAGCATTGCAGAAAACATTGTATTTCATATGGCATAAGCATCTATCAGTTTGGCAAGATTTGCACTGAATACTGAATGAAACAGCTTTCTCTATTAGAGAGACAAGCTTTTGAGCAGATTTGGGCTTGATTTCACTTCATTTGAACAGAAACACTATTTCAACATTTCTGGACTCAGAAAGCTGTAAACTGACAATCTTGATCATTGAAGTCCTAACATTAGTTTTTGTGTATATAACTTCTAACACATTAAAAACTGTTTTACAGCATTGCAGAAAACATTGTACTTCATAAGGCATAAGCATCTATCAGTTTGGCAAGATTTGCACTGAATACTGAATGAAACAGCTTTCTCTAATAGAGAGACAAGCTTTTGAGCAGATTTGGGCTTGATTTCACTTCATTTGAACAGAAACACTATTTCAACATTTCTGGACTCAGAAAGCTGTAAACTGACAATCTTGATCATAGAAGTCCTAACATTAGTTTTTGTGTATATAACTTCTAACACATTAAAAACTGTTTTACAGCATTGCAGAAAACATTGTACTTCATAAGGCATAAGCATCTATCAGTTTGGCAAGATTTGCACTGAATACTGAATGAAACAGCTTCCTCTAATAGAGAGACAAGCTTTTGAGCAGATTTGGGCTAGATTTCACTTCATTTGAACAGAAGTACTGTTTCAGCATTACTGGACTCAGAAAGCTGTAAACTGACAATCTTGATCATTGAAGTCCTAACATTAGTTTTTGTGTATATAACTTCTAACACATTAAAAACTGTCTTACAGCATTGCAGAAAACATTGTACTTCATAAGGCATAAGCATCTATCAGTTTGGCAAGATTTGCACTGAATACTGAATGAAACAGCTTTCTCTAATAGATAGACAAGCTTTTGAGCAGATTTGGGCTAGATTTCACTTCATTTGAACATTAGTACTATTTCAGCATTACTGGACTCAGAAAGCTGTAAACTGACAATCTTGATCATTGAAGTCCTAACATAAGTTTTTGTGCATATAACTTCTAACACATTAAAAACTGTCTTACAGCATTGCAGAAAACATTGTATTACATATGGCATAAGCATCTATCAGTTTGGCAAGATTTGCACTGAATACTGAATGAAACAGCTTTCTCTATTAGAGAGACAAGCTTTTGAGCAGATTTGGGCTTGATTTCACTTCATTTGAACAGAAACACTATTTCAACATTTCTGGACTCAGAAAGCTGTAAACTGACAATCTTGATCATTGAAGTCCTAACATTAGTTTTTGTGTATATAACTTCTAACACATTAAAAACTGTCTTACAGCATTGCAGAAAACATTGTACTTCATAAGGCATAAGCATCTATCAGTTTGGCAAGATTTGCACTGAATACTGAATGAAACAGCTTTCTCTATTAGAGAGACAAGCTTTTGAGCAGATTTGGGCTTGATTTCACTTCATTTGAACAGAAACACTATTTCAACATTTCTGGACTCAGAAAGCTGTAAACTGACAATCTTGATCATTGAAGGCCTAACATTAGTTTTTGTGTATATAACTTCTAACACATTAAAAACTGTTTTACAGCATTGCAGAAAACATTGTACTTCATAAGGCATAAGCATCTATCAGTTTGGCAAGATTTGCACTGAATACTGAATGAAACAGCTTTCTCTATTAGAGAGACAAGCTTTTGAGCAGATTTGGGCTAGATTTCACTTCATTTGAACAGAAGTACTGTTTCAGCATTACTGGACTCAGAAAGCTGTAAACTGACAATCTTGATCATTGAAGTCCTAACATAAGTTTTTGTGCATATAACTTCTAACACATTAAAAACTGTCTTACAGCATTGCAGAAACCATTGTACTTCATAAGGCATAAGCATCTATCAGTTTGGCAAGATTTGCACTGAATACTGAATGAAACAGCTTTCTCTATTGGAGAGACAAGCTTTTGAGCAGATTTGGGCTAGATTTCACTTCATTTGAACAGAAGTACTGTTTCAGCATTACTGGACTCAGAAAGCTGTAAACTGACAATCTTGATCATTGAAGTCCTAACATTAGTTTTTGTGTATATAACTTCTAACACATTAAAAACTGTCTTACATCATTGCAGAAAACATTGTACTTCATAAGGCATAAGCATCTATCAGTTTGGCAAGATTTGCACTGAATACTGAATGAAACAGCTTTCTCTAATAGATAGACAAGCTTTTGAGCAGATTTGGGCTAGATTTCACTTCATTTGAACAGAAGTACTATTTCAGCATTACTGGACTCAGAAAGCTGTAAACTGACAATCTTGATCATTGAAGTCCTAACATAAGTTTTTGTGCATATAACTTCTAACACATTAAAAACTGTCTTACAGCATTGCAGAAAACATTGTATTTCATATGGCATAAGCATCTATCAGTTTGGCAAGATTTGCACTGAATACTGAATGAAACAGCTTTCTCTATTAGAGAGACAAGCTTTTGAGCAGATTTGGGCTAGATTTCACTTCATTTGAACAGAAGTACTATTTCAGCATTACTGGACTCAGAAAGCTGTAAACTGACAATCTTGATCATTGAAGTCCTAACATAAGTTTTTGTGCATATAACTTCTAACACATTAAAAACTGTCTTACAGCATTGCAGAAAACATTGTATTTCATATGGCATAAGCATCTATCAGTTTGGCAAGATTTGCACTGAATACTGAATGAAACAGCTCTCTCTATTAGAGAGACAAGCTTTTGAGCAGATTTGGGCTTGATTTCACTTCATTTGAACAGAAGTACTATTTCAGCATTACTGGACTCAGAAAGCTGTAAACTGACAATCTTGATCATTGAAGTCCTAACATTAGTTTTTGTGTATATAACTTCTAACACATTAAAAACTGTTTTACAGCATTGCAGAAAACATTGTACTTCATAAGGCATAAGCATCTATCAGTTTGGCAAGATTTGCACTGAATACTGAATGAAACAGCTTTCTCTAATAGAGAGACAAGCTTTTGAGCAGATTTGGGCTAGATTTCACTTCATTTGAACAGAAGTACTGTTTCAGCATTACTGGACTCAGAAAGCTGTAAACTGACAATCTTGATCATTGAAGTCCTAACATTAGTTTTTGTGTATATAACTTCTAACACATTAAAAACTGTTTTACAGCATTGCAGAAAACATTGTACTTCATAAGGCATAAGCATCTATCAGTTTGGCAAGATTTGCACTGAATACTGAATGAAACAGCTTTCTCTAATAGAGAGACAAGCTTTTGAGCAGATTTGGGCTTGATTTCACTTCATTTGAACAGAAACACTATTTCAACATTTCTGGACTCAGAAAGCTGTAAACTGACAATCTTGATCATTGAAGTCCTAACATTAGTTTTTGTGCATATAACTTCTAACACATTAAAAACTGTTTTACAGCATTGCAGAAAACATTGTACTTCATAAGGCATAAGCATCTATCAGTTTGGCAAGATTTGCACTGAATACTGAATGAAACAACTTCCTCTAATAGAGAGACAAGCTTTTGAGCAGATTTGGGCTAGATTTCACTTCATTTGAACAGAAGTACTGTTTCTGCATTACTGGACTCAGAAAGCTGTAAACTGACAATCTTGATCATTGAAGTCCTAACATAAGTTTTTGTGCATATAACTTCTAACACATTAAAAACTGTCTTACAGCATTGCAGAAAACATTGTATTTCATATGGCATAAGCATCTATCAGTTTGGCAAGATTTGCACTGAATACTGAATGAAACAGCTTTCTCTATTAGAGAGACAAGCTTTTGAGCAGATTTGGGCTTGATTTCACTTCATTTGAACAGAAACACTATTTCAACATTTCTGGACTCAGAAAGCTGTAAACTGACAATCTTGATCATTGAAGTCCTAACATTAGTTTTTGTGTATATAACTTCTAACACATTAAAAACTGTTTTACAGCATTGCAGAAAACATTGTACTTCATAAGGCATAAGCATCTATCAGTTTGGCAAGATTTGCACTGAATACTGAATGAAACAGCTTTCTCTAATAGAGAGACAAGCTTTTGAGCAGATTTGGGCTAGATTTCACTTCATTTGAACAGAAGTACTGTTTCAGCATTACTGGACTCAGAAAGCTGTAAACTGACAATCTTGATCATTGAAGTCCTAACATAAGTTTTTGTGCATATAACTTCTAACACATTAAAAACTGTCTTACAGCATTGCAGAAAACATTGTATTTCATATGGCATAAGCATCTATCAGTTTGGCAAGATTTGCACTGAATACTGAATGAAACAGCTTTCTCTATTAGAGAGACAAGCTTTTGAGCAGATTTGGGCTTGATTTCACTTCATTTGAACAGAAACACTATTTCAACATTTCTGGACTCAGAAAGCTGTAAACTGACAATCTTGATCATTGAAGTCCTAACATTAGTTTTTGTGTATATAACTTCTAACACATTAAAAACTGTTTTACAGGATTGCAGAAAACATTGTACTTCATAAGGCATAAGCATCTATCAGTTTGGCAAGATTTGCACTGAATACTGAATGAAACAGCTTTCTCTAATAGAGAGACAAGCTTTTGAGCAGATTTGGGCTAGATTTCACTTCATTTGAACAGAAGTACTGTTTCAGCATTACTGGACTCAGAAAGCTGTAAACTGACAATCTTGATCATTGAAGTCCTAACATTAGTTTTTGTGCATATAACTTCTAACACATTAAAATCTGTCTTACAGCATTGCAGAAAACATTGTATTTCATATGGCATAAGCATCTATCAGTTTGGCAAGATTTGCACTGAATACTGAATGAAACAGCTTTCTCTAATAGAGAGACAAGCTTTTGAGCAGATTTGGGCTTGATTTCACTTCATTTGAACAGAAACACTATTTCAACATTTCTGGACTCAGAAAGCTGTAAACTGACAATCTTGATCATAGAAGTCCTAACATTAGTTTTTGTGTATATAACTTCTAACACATTAAAAACTGTTTTACAGCATTGCAGAAAACATTGTATTTCATATGGCATAAGCATCTATCAGTTTGGCAAGATTTGCACTGAATACTGAATGAAACAGCTTTCTCTATTAGAGAGACAAGCTTTTGAGCAGATTTGGGCTAGATTTCACTTCATTTGAACAGAAGTACTATTTCAGCATTACTGGACTCAGAAAGCTGTAAACTGACAATCTTGATCATTGAAGTCCTAACATAAGTTTTTGTGCATATAACTTCTAACACATTAAAAACTGTCTTACAGCATTGCAGAAAACATTGTATTTCATATGGCATAAGCATCTATCAGTTTGGCAAGATTTGCACTGAATACTGAATGAAACAGCTTTCTCTATTAGAGAGACAAGCTTTTGAGCAGATTTGGGCTAGATTTCACTTCATTTGAACAGAAGTACTATTTCAGCATTACTGGACTCAGAAAGCTGTAAACTGACAATCTTGATCATTGAAGTCCTAACATTAGTTTTTGTGTATATAACTTCTAACACATTAAAAACTGTTTTACAGCATTGCAGAAAACATTGTACTTCATAAGGCATAAGCATCTATCAGTTTGGCAAGATTTGCACTGAATACTGAATGAAACAGCTTTCTCTAATAGAGAGACAAGCTTTTGAGCAGATTTGGGCTAGATTTCACTTCATTTGAACAGAAGTACTGTTTCAGCATTACTGGACTCAGAAAGCTGTAAACTGACAATCTTGATCATTGAAGTCCTAACATTAGTTTTTGTGTATATAACTTCTAACACATTAAAAACTGTTTTACAGCATTGCAGAAAACATTGTACTTCATAAGGCATAAGCATCTATCAGTTTGGCAAGATTTGCACTGAATACTGAATGAAACAGCTTTCTCTAATAGAGAGACAAGCTTTTGAGCAGATTTGGGCTTGATTTCACTTCATTTGAACAGAAACACTATTTCAACATTTCTGGACTCAGAAAGCTGTAAACTGACAATCTTGATCATTGAAGTCCTAACATTAGTTTTTGTGTATATAACTTCTAACACATTAAAAACTGTTTTACAGCATTGCAGAAAACATTGTACTTCATAAGGCATAAGCATCTATCAGTTTGGCAAGATTTGCACTGAATACTGAATGAAACAGCTTCCTCTAATAGAGAGACAAGCTTTTGAGCAGATTTGGGCTAGATTTCACTTCATTTGAACAGAAGTACTGTTTCAGCATTACTGGACTCAGAAAGCTGTAAACTGACAATCTTGATCATTGAAGTCCTAACATAAGTTTTTGTGCATATAACTTCTAACACATTAAAAACTGTCTTACAGCATTGCAGAAAACATTGTATTTCATATGGCATAAGCATCTATCAGTTTGGCAAGATTTGCACTGAATACTGAATGAAACAGCTTTCTCTATTAGAGAGACAAGCTTTTGAGCAGATTTGGGCTAGATTTCACTTCATTTGAACAGAAGTACTATTTCAGTATTACTGGACTCAGAAAGCTGTAAACTGACAATCTTGATCATTGAAGTCCTAACATAAGTTTTTGTGCATATAACTTCTAACACATTAAAAACTGTCTTACAGCATTGCAGAAAACATTGTATTTCATATGGCATAAGCATCTATCAGTTTGGCAAGATTTGCACTGAATACTGAATGAAACAGCTTTCTCTATTAGAGAGACAAGCTTTTGAGCAGATTTGGGCTTGATTTCACTTCATTTGAACAGAGGCACTATTTCAACATTTCTGGACTCAGAAAGCTGTAAACTGACAATCTTGATCATTGAAGTCCTAACATTAGTTTTTGTGTATATAACTTCTAACACATTAAAAACTGTTTTACAGCATTGCAGAAAACATTGTACTTCATAAGGCATAAGCATCTATCAGTTTGGCAAGATTTGCACTGAATACTGAATGAAACAGCTTTCTCTAATAGAGAGACAAGCTTTTGAGCAGATTTGGGCTAGATTTCACTTCATTTGAACAGAAGTACTGTTTCAGCATTACTGGACTCAGAAAGCTGTAAACTGACAATCTTGATCATTGAAGTCCTAACATAAGTTTTTGTGCATATAACTTCTAACACATTAAAAACTGTCTTACAGCATTGCAGAAAACATTGTATTTCATATGGCATAAGCATCTATCAGTTTGGCAAGATTTGCACTGAATACTGAATGAAACAGCTTTCTCTATTAGAGAGACAAGCTTTTGAGCAGATTTGGGCTTGATTTCACTTCATTTGAACAGAAACACTATTTCAACATTACTGGACTCAGAAAGCTGTAAACTGACAATCTTGATCATTGAAGTCCTAACATAAGTTTTTGTGCATATAACTTCTAACACATTAAAAACTGTCTTACAGCATTGCAGAAAACATTGTATTTCATATGGCATAAGCATCTATCAGTTTGGCAAGATTTGCACTGAATACTGAATGAAACAGCTTTCTCTATTAGAGAGACAAGCTTTTGAGCAGATTTGGGCTAGATTTCACTTCATTTGAACAGAAGTACTATTTCAGCATTACTGGACTCAGAAAGCTGTAAACTGACAATCTTGATCATTGAAGTCCTAACATTAGTTTTTGTGCATATAACTTCTAACACATTAAAATCTGTCTTACAGCATTGCAGAAAACATTGTATTTCATATGGCATAAGCATCTATCAGTTTGGCAAGATTTGCACTGAATACTGAATGAAACAGCTTTCTCTATTAGAGAGACAAGCTTTTGAGCAGATTTGGGCTTGATTTCACTTCATTTGAACAGAAACACTATTTTAACATTTCTGGACTCAGAAAGCTGTAAACTGACAATCTTGATCATTGAAGTCCTAACATTAGTTTTTGTGTATATAACTTCTAACACATTAAAAACTGTTTTACAGCATTGCAGAAAACATTGTACTTCATAAGGCATAAGCATCTATCAGTTTGGCAAGATTTGCACTGAATACTGAATGAAACAGCTTTCTCTAATAGAGAGACAAGCTTTTGAGCAGATTTGGGCTTGATTTCACTTCATTTGAACAGAAACACTATTTCAACATTTCTGGACTCAGAAAGCTGTAAACTGACAATCTTGATCATTGAAGTCCTAACATTAGTTTTTGTGTATATAACTTCTAACACATTAAAAACTGTTTTACAGCATTGCAGAAAACATTGTACTTCATAAGGCATAAGCATCTATCAGTTTGGCAAGATTTGCACTGAATACTGAATGAAACAGCTTCCTCTAATAGAGAGACAAGCTTTTGAGCAGATTTGGGCTAGATTTCACTTCATTTGAACAGAAGTACTGTTTCAGCATTACTGGACTCAGAAAGCTGTAAACTGACAATCTTGATCATTGAAGTCCTAACATAAGTTTTTGTGCATATAACTTCTAACACATTAAAAACTGTCTTACAGCATTGCAGAAAACATTGTATTTCATATGGCATAAGCATCTATCAGTTTGGCAAGATTTGCACTGAATACTGAATGAAACAGCTTTCTCTATTAGAGAGACAAGCTTTTGAGCAGATTTGGGCTAGATTTCACTTCATTTGAACAGAAGTACTATTTCAGTATTACTGGACTCAGAAAGCTGTAAACTGACAATCTTGATCATTGAAGTCCTAACATAAGTTTTTGTGCATATAACTTCTAACACATTAAAAACTGTCTTACAGCATTGCAGAAAACATTGTATTTCATATGGCATAAGCATCTATCAGTTTGGCAAGATTTGCACTGAATACTGAATGAAACAGCTTTCTCTATTAGAGAGACAAGCTTTTGAGCAGATTTGGGCTTGATTTCACTTCATTTGAACAGAGGCACTATTTCAACATTTCTGGACTCAGAAAGCTGTAAACTGACAATCTTGATCATTGAAGTCCTAACATTAGTTTTTGTGTATATAACTTCTAACACATTAAAAACTGTTTTACAGCATTGCAGAAAACATTGTACTTCATAAGGCATAAGCATCTATCAGTTTGGCAAGATTTGCACTGAATACTGAATGAAACAGCTTTCTCTAATAGAGAGACAAGCTTTTGAGCAGATTTGGGCTAGATTTCACTTCATTTGAACAGAAGTACTGTTTCAGCATTACTGGACTCAGAAAGCTGTAAACTGACAATCTTGATCATTGAAGTCCTAACATAAGTTTTTGTGCATATAACTTCTAACACATTAAAAACTGTCTTACAGCATTGCAGAAAACATTGTATTTCATATGGCATAAGCATCTATCAGTTTGGCAAGATTTGCACTGAATACTGAATGAAACAGCTTTCTCTATTAGAGAGACAAGCTTTTGAGCAGATTTGGGCTTGATTTCACTTCATTTGAACAGAAACACTATTTCAACATTACTGGACTCAGAAAGCTGTAAACTGACAATCTTGATCATTGAAGTCCTAACATAAGTTTTTGTGCATATAACTTCTAACACATTAAAAACTGTCTTACAGCATTGCAGAAAACATTGTATTTCATATGGCATAAGCATCTATCAGTTTGGCAAGATTTGCACTGAATACTGAATGAAACAGCTTTCTCTATTAGAGAGACAAGCTTTTGAGCAGATTTGGGCTAGATTTCACTTCATTTGAACAGAAGTACTATTTCAGCATTACTGGACTCAGAAAGCTGTAAACTGACAATCTTGATCATTGAAGTCCTAACATTAGTTTTTGTGCATATAACTTCTAACACATTAAAATCTGTCTTACAGCATTGCAGAAAACATTGTATTTCATATGGCATAAGCATCTATCAGTTTGGCAAGATTTGCACTGAATACTGAATGAAACAGCTTTCTCTATTAGAGAGACAAGCTTTTGAGCAGATTTGGGCTTGATTTCACTTCATTTGAACAGAAACACTATTTTAACATTTCTGGACTCAGAAAGCTGTAAACTGACAATCTTGATCATTGAAGTCCTAACATTAGTTTTTGTGTATATAACTTCTAACACATTAAAAACTGTTTTACAGCATTGCAGAAAACATTGTACTTCATAAGGCATAAGCATCTATCAGTTTGGCAAGATTTGCACTGAATACTGAATGAAACAGCTTTCTCTAATAGAGAGACAAGCTTTTGAGCAGATTTGGGCTTGATTTCACTTCATTTGAACAGAAACACTATTTCAACATTTCTGGACTCAGAAAGCTGTAAACTGACAATCTTGATCATTGAAGTCCTAACATTAGTTTTTGTGTATATAACTTCTAACACATTAAAAACTGTTTTACAGCATTGCAGAAAACATTGTACTTCATAAGGCATAAGCATCTATCAGTTTGGCAAGATTTGCACTGAATACTGAATGAAACAGCTTCCTCTAATAGAGAGACAAGCTTTTGAGCAGATTTGGGCTAGATTTCACTTCATTTGAACAGAAGTACTGTTTCAGCATTACTGGACTCAGAAAGCTGTAAACTGACAATCTTGATCATTGAAGTCCTAACATAAGTTTTTGTGCATATAACTTCTAACACATTAAAAACTGTCTTACAGCATTGCAGAAAACATTGTATTTCATATGGCATAAGCATCTATCAGTTTGGCAAGATTTGCACTGAATACTGAATGAAACAGCTTTCTCTATTAGAGAGACAAGCTTTTGAGCAGATTTGGGCTAGATTTCACTTCATTTGAACAGAAGTACTATTTCAGTATTACTGGACTCAGAAAGCTGTAAACTGACAATCTTGATCATTGAAGTCCTAACATAAGTTTTTGTGCATATAACTTCTAACACATTAAAAACTGTCTTACAGCATTGCAGAAAACATTGTATTTCATATGGCATAAGCATCTATCAGTTTGGCAAGATTTGCACTGAATACTGAATGAAACAGCTTTCTCTATTAGAGAGACAAGCTTTTGAGCAGATTTGGGCTTGATTTCACTTCATTTGAACAGAAACACTATTTCAACATTTCTGGACTCAGAAAGCTGTAAACTGACAATCTTGATCATTGAAGTCCTAACATTAGTTTTTGTGTATATAACTTCTAACACATTAAAAACTGTTTTACAGCATTGCAGAAAACATTGTACTTCATAAGGCATAAGCATCTATCAGTTTGGCAAGATTTGCACTGAATACTGAATGAAACAGCTTTCTCTAATAGAGAGACAAGCTTTTGAGCAGATTTGGGCTAGATTTCACTTCATTTGAACAGAAGTACTGTTTCAGCATTACTGGACTCAGAAAGCTGTAAACTGACAATCTTGATCATTGAAGTCCTAACATAAGTTTTTGTGCATATAACTTCTAACACATTAAAAACTGTCTTACAGCATTGCAGAAAACATTGTATTTCATATGGCATAAGCATCTATCAGTTTGGCAAGATTTGCACTGAATACTGAATGAAACAGCTTTCTCTATTAGAGAGACAAGCTTTTGAGCAGATTTGGGCTTGATTTCACTTCATTTGAACAGAAACACTATTTCAACATTTCTGGACTCAGAAAGCTGTAAACTGACAATCTTGATCATTGAAGTCCTAACATTAGTTTTTGTGTATATAACTTCTAACACATTAAAAACTGTTTTACAGCATTGCAGAAAACATTGTACTTCATAAGGCATAAGCATCTATCAGTTTGGCAAGATTTGCACTGAATACTGAATGAAACAGCTTTCTCTAATAGAGAGACAAGCTTTTGAGCAGATTTGGGCTAGATTTCACTTCATTTGAACAGAAGTACTGTTTCAGCATTACTGGACTCAGAAAGCTGTAAACTGACAATCTTGATCATTGAAGTCCTAACATAAGTTTTTGTGCATATAACTTCTAACACATTAAAAACTGTCTTACAGCATTGCAGAAAACATTGTATTTCATATGGCATAAGCATCTATCAGTTTGGCAAGATTTGCACTGAATACTGAATGAAACAGCTTTCTCTATTAGAGAGACAAGCTTTTGAGCAGATTTGGGCTAGATTTCACTTCATTTGAACAGAAGTACTATTTCAGCATTACTGGACTCAGAAAGCTGTAAACTGACAATCTTGATCATTGAAGTCCTAACATTAGTTTTTGTGCATATAACTTCTAACACATTAAAATCTGTCTTACAGCATTGCAGAAAACATTGTATTTCATATGGCATAAGCATCTATCAGTTTGGCAAGATTTGCACTGAATACTGAATGAAACAGCTTTCTCTATTAGAGAGACAAGCTTTTGAGCAGATTTGGGCTTGATTTCACTTCATTTGAACAGAAACACTATTTTAACATTTCTGGACTCAGAAAGCTGTAAACTGACAATCTTGATCATTGAAGTCCTAACATTAGTTTTTGTGTATATAACTTCTAACACATTAAAAACTGTTTTACAGCATTGCAGAAAACATTGTACTTCATAAGGCATAAGCATCTATCAGTTTGGCAAGATTTGCATTGAATACTGAATGAAACAGCTTTCTCTAATAGAGAGACAAGCTTTTGAGCAGATTTGGGCTTGATTTCACTTCATTTGAACAGAAACACTATTTCAACATTTCTGGACTCAGAAAGCTGTAAACTGACAATCTTGATCATAGAAGTCCTAACATTAGTTTTTGTGTATATAACTTCTAACACATTAAAAACTGTTTTACAGCATTGCAGAAAACATTGTACTTCATAAGGCATAAGCATCTATCAGTTTGGCAAGATTTGCACTGAATACTGAATGAAACAGCTTTCTCTAATAGAGAGACAAGCTTTTGAGCAGATTTGGGCTTGATTTCACTTCATTTGAACAGAAACACTATTTCAACATTTCTGGACTCAGAAAGCTGTAAACTGACAATCTTGATCATAGAAGTCCTAACATTAGTTTTTGTGTATATAACTTCTAACACATTAAAAACTGTTTTACAGCATTGCAGAAAACATTGTACTTCATAAGGCATAAGCATCTATCAGTTTGGCAAGATTTGCACTGAATACTGAATGAAACAGCTTTCTCTAATAGATAGACAAGCTTTTGAGCAGATTTGGGCTAGATTTCACTTCATTTGAACAGAAGTACTATTTCAGCATTACTGGACTCAGAAAGCTGTAAACTGACAATCTTGATCATTGAAGTCCTAACATAAGTTTTTGTGCATATAACTTCTAACACATTAAAAACTGTCTTACAGCATTGCAGAAAACATTGTATTTCATATGGCATAAGCATCTATCAGTTTGGCAAGATTTGCACTGAATACTGAATGAAACAGCTTTCTCTATTAGAGAGACAAGCTTTTGAGCAGATTTGGGCTAGATTTCACTTCATTTGAACAGAAGTACTATTTCAGCATTTCTGGACTCAGAAAGCTGTAAACTGACAATCTTGATCATTGAAGTCCTAACATTAGTTTTTGTGTATATAACTTCTAACACATTAAAAACTGTTTTACAGCATTGCAGAAAACATTGTACTTCATAAGGCATAAGCATCTATCAGTTTGGCAAGATTTGCACTGAATACTGAATGAAACAGCTTTCTCTAATAGAGAGACAAGCTTTTGAGCAGATTTGGGCTTGATTTCACTTCATTTGAACAGAAACACTATTTCAACATTTCTGGACTCAGAAAGCTGTAAACTGACAATCTTGATCATAGAAGTCCTAACATTAGTTTTTGTGTATATAACTTCTAACACATTAAAAACTGTTTTACAGCATTGCAGAAAACATTGTACTTCATAAGGCATAAGCATCTATCAGTTTGGCAAGATTTGCACTGAATACTGAATGAAACAGCTTTCTCTAATAGATAGACAAGCTTTTGAGCAGATTTGGGCTAGATTTCACTTCATTTGAACAGAAGTACTATTTCAGCATTACTGGACTCAGAAAGCTGTAAACTGACAATCTTGATCATTGAAGTCCTAACATAAGTTTTTGTGCATATAACTTCTAACACATTAAAAACTGTCTTACAGCATTGCAGAAAACATTGTATTTCATATGGCATAAGCATCTATCAGTTTGGCAAGATTTGCACTGAATACTGAATGAAACAGCTTTCTCTATTAGAGAGACAAGCTTTTGAGCAGATTTGGGCTAGATTTCACTTCATTTGAACAGAAGTACTATTTCAGCATTACTGGACTCAGAAAGCTGTAAACTGACAATCTTGATCAATGAAGTCCTAACATTAGTTTTTGTGCATATAACTTCTAACATATTAAAATCTGTCTTACAGCATTGCAGAAAACATTGTATTTCATATGGCATAAGCATCTATCAGTTTGGCAAGATTTGCACTGAATACTGAATGAAACAGCTTTCTCTATTAGAGAGACAAGCTTTTGAGCAGATTTGGGCTTGATTTCACTTCATTTGAACAGAAACACTATTTTAACATTTCTGGACTCAGAAAGCTGTAAACTGACAATCTCGATCATTGAAGTCCTAACATTAGTTTTTGTGTATATAACTTCTAACACATTAAAAACAGTTTTACAGTATTGCAGAAAACATTGTACTTCATAAGGCATAAGCATCTATCAGTTTGGCAAGATTTGCACTGAATACTGAATGAAACAGCTTTCTCTAATAGAGAGACAAGCTTTTGAGCAGATTTGGGCTTGATTTCACTTCATTTGAACAGAAACACTATTTCAACATTTCTGGACTCAGAAAGCTGTAAACTGACAATCTTGATCATAGAAGTCCTAACATTAGTTTTTGTGTATATAACTTCTAACACATTAAAAACTGTTTTACAGCATTGCAGAAAACATTGTACTTCATAAGGCATAAGCATCTATCAGTTTGGCAAGATTTGCACTGAATACTGAATGAAACAGCTTTCTCTAATAGATAGACAAGCTTTTGAGCAGATTTGGGCTAGATTTCACTTCATTTGAACAGAAGTACTATTTCAGTATTACTGGACTCAGAAAGCTGTAAACTGACAATCTTGATCATTGAAGTCCTAACATAAGTTTTTGTGCATATAACTTCTAACACATTAAAAACTGTCTTACAGTATTGCAGAAAACATTGTATTTCATATGGCATAAGCATCTATCAGTTTGGCAAGATTTGCACTGAATACTGAATGAAACAGCTTTCTCTATTAGAGAGACAAGCTTTTGAACAGATTTGGGCTTGATTTCACTTCATTTGAACAGAAACACTATTTCAGCATTACTGGACTCAGAAAGCTGTAAACTGACAATCTTGATCATTGAAGTCCTAACATAAGTTTTTGTGCATATAACTTCTAACACATTAAAAACTGTCTTACAGCATTGCAGAAAACATTGTATTTCATATGGCATAAGCATCTATCAGTTTGGCAAGATTTGCACTGAATACTGAATGAAACAGCTTTCTCTAATAGAGAGACAAGCTTTTGAGCAGATTTGGGCTAGATTTCACTTCATTTGAACAGAAGTACTGTTTCAGCATTTCTGGACTCAGAAAGCTGTAAACTGACAATCTTGATCATTGAAGTCCTAACATTAGTTTTTGTGTATATAACTTCTAACACATTAAAAACTGTTTTACAGCATTGCAGAAAACATTGTACTTCATAAGGCATAAGCATCTATCAGTTTGGCAAGATTTGCACTGAATACTGAATGAAACAGCTTCCTCTAATAGAGAGACAAGCTTTTGAGCAGATTTGGGCTAGATTTCACTTCATTTGAACAGAAGTACTGTTTCAGCATTACTGGACTCAGAAAGCTGTAAACTGACAATCTTGATCATTGAAGTCCTAACATAAGTTTTTGTGCATATAACTTCTAACACATTAAAAACTGTTTTACAGCATTGCAGAAAACATTGTACTTCATATGGCATAAGCATCTATCAGTTTGGCAAGATTTGCACTGAATACTGAATGAAACAGCTTTCTCTAATAGATAGACAAGCTTTTGAGCAGATTTGGGCTAGATTTCACTTCATTTGAACAGAAGTACTATTTCAGCATTACTGGACTCAGAAAGCTGTAAACTGACAATCTTGATCATTAAAGTCCTAACATAAGTTTTTGTGCATATAACTTCTAACACATTAAAAACTGTCTTACAGTATTGCAGAAAACATTGTATTTCATATGGCATAAGCATCTATCAGTTTGGCAAGATTTGCACTGAATACTGAATGAAACAGCTTTCTCTATTAGAGAGACAAGCTTTTGAACAGATTTGGGCTTGATTTCACTTCATTTGAACAGAAACACTATTTCAACATTTCTGGACTCAGAAAGCTGTAAACTGACAATCTTGATCATTGAAGTCCTAACATTAGTTTTTGTGTATATAACTTCTAACACATTAAAAACTGTTTTACAGCATTGCAGAAAACATTGTACTTCATAAGGCATAAGCATCTATCAGTTTGGCAAGATTTGCACTGAATACTGAATGAAACAGCTTTCTCTAATAGAGAGACAAGCTTTTGAGCAGATTTGGGCTAGATTTCACTTCATTTGAACAGAAGTACTGTTTCAGCATTACTGGACTCAGAAAGCTGTAAACTGACAATCTTGATCATTGAAGTCCTAACATAAGTTTTTGTGCATATAACTTCTAACACATTAAAAACTGTCTTACAGCATTGCAGAAAACATTGTATTTCATATGGCATAAGCATCTATCAGTTTGGCAAGATTTGCACTGAATACTGAATGAAACAGCTTTCTCTAATAGAGAGACAAGCTTTTGAGCAGATTTGGGCTAGATTTCACTTCATTTGAACAGAAGTACTGTTTCAGCATTTCTGGACTCAGAAAGCTGTAAACTGACAATCTTGATCATTGAAGTCCTAACATTAGTTTTTGTGTATATAACTTCTAACACATTAAAAACTGTTTTACAGCATTGCAGAAAACATTGTACTTCATAAGGCATAAGCATCTATCAGTTTGGCAAGATTTGCACTGAATACTGAATGAAACAGCTTCCTCTAATAGAGAGACAAGCTTTTGAGCAGATTTGGGCTAGATTTCACTTCATTTGAACAGAAGTACTGTTTCAGCATTACTGGACTCAGAAAGCTGTAAACTGACAATCTTGATCATTGAAGTCCTAACATAAGTTTTTGTGCATATAACTTCTAACACATTAAAAACTGTCTTACAGCATTGCAGAAAACATTGTATTTCATATGGCATAAGCATCTATCAGTTTGGCAAGATTTGCACTGAATACTGAATGAAACAGCTTTCTCTATTAGAGAGACAAGCTTTTGAGCAGATTTGGGCTAGATTTCACTTCATTTGAACAGAAGTACTATTTCAGTATTACTGGACTCAGAAAGCTGTAAACTGACAATCTTGATCATTGAAGTCCTAACATAAGTTTTTGTGCATATAACTTCTAACACATTAAAAACTGTCTTACAGCATTGCAGAAAACATTGTATTTCATATGGCATAAGCATCTATCAGTTTGGCAAGATTTGCACTGAATACTGAATGAAACAGCTTTCTCTATTAGAGAGACAAGCTTTTGAGCAGATTTGGGCTTGATTTCACTTCATTTGAACAGAGGCACTATTTCAACATTTCTGGACTCAGAAAGCTGTAAACTGACAATCTTGATCATTGAAGTCCTAACATTAGTTTTTGTGTATATAACTTCTAACACATTAAAAACTGTTTTACAGCATTGCAGAAAACATTGTACTTCATAAGGCATAAGCATCTATCAGTTTGGCAAGATTTGCACTGAATACTGAATGAAACAGCTTTCTCTAATAGAGAGACAAGCTTTTGAGCAGATTTGGGCTAGATTTCACTTCATTTGAACAGAAGTACTGTTTCAGCATTACTGGACTCAGAAAGCTGTAAACTGACAATCTTGATCATTGAAGTCCTAACATAAGTTTTTGTGCATATAACTTCTAACACATTAAAAACTGTCTTACAGCATTGCAGAAAACATTGTATTTCATATGGCATAAGCATCTATCAGTTTGGCAAGATTTGCACTGAATACTGAATGAAACAGCTTTCTCTATTAGAGAGACAAGCTTTTGAGCAGATTTGGGCTTGATTTCACTTCATTTGAACAGAAACACTATTTTAACATTTCTGGACTCAGAAAGCTGTAAACTGACAATCTTGATCATTGAAGTCCTAACATTAGTTTTTGTGTATATAACTTCTAACACATTAAAAACTGTTTTACAGCATTGCAGAAAACATTGTACTTCATAAGGCATAAGCATCTATCAGTTTGGCAAGATTTGCACTGAATACTGAATGAAACAGCTTTCTCTAATAGAGAGACAAGCTTTTGAGCAGATTTGGGCTTGATTTCACTTCATTTGAACAGAAGTACTGTTTCAACATTTCTGGACTCAGAAAGCTGTAAACTGACAATCTTGATCATTGAAGTCCTAACATAAGTTTTTGTGCATATAACTTCTAACACATTAAAAACTGTCTTACAGCATTGCAGAAAACATTGTATTTCATATGGCATAAGCATCTATCAGTTTGGCAAGATTTGCACTGAATACTGAATGAAACAGCTTTCTCTATTAGAGAGACAAGCTTTTGAGCAGATTTGGGCTAGAT
Organism: Carassius gibelio; assembly: GCF_023724105.1. Taxonomy (NCBI): domain Eukaryota; kingdom Metazoa; phylum Chordata; class Actinopteri; order Cypriniformes; family Cyprinidae; genus Carassius; species Carassius gibelio. The sequence continues at coordinate 29,402,349 of NC_068383.1, read as the reverse complement.
TTCACTTCATTTGAACAGAAGTACTATTTCAGTATTACTGGACTCAGAAAGCTGTAAACTGACAATCTTGATCATTGAAGTCCTAACATAAGTTTTTGTGCATATAACTTCTAACACATTAAAAACTGTCTTACAGCATTGCAGAAAACATTGTATTTCATATGGCATAAGCATCTATCAGTTTGGCAAGATTTGCCCTAAATACTGAATGAAACAGCTTTCTCTATTAGAGAGACAAGCTTTTGAGCAGATTTGGGCTTGATTTCACTTCATTTGAACAGAAACACTATTTCAACATTTCTGGACTCAGAAAGCTGTAAACTGACAATCTTGATCATTGAAGTCCTAACATTAGTTTTTGTGTATATAACTTCTAACACATTAAAAACTGTTTTACAGCATTGCAGAAAACATTGTACTTCATAAGGCATAAGCATCTATCAGTTTGGCAAGATTTGCACTGAATACTGAATGAAACAGCTTTCTCTAATAGAGAGACAAGCTTTTGAGCAGATTTGGGCTAGATTTCACTTCATTTGAACAGAAGTACTGTTTCAGCATTACTGGACTCAGAAAGCTGTAAACTGACAATCTTGATCATTGAAGTCCTAACATAAGTTTTTGTGCATATAACTTCTAACACATTAAAAACTGTCTTACAGCATTGCAGAAAACATTGTATTTCATATGGCATAAGCATCTATCAGTTTGGCAAGATTTGCACTGAATACTGAATGAAACAGCTTTCTCTATTAGAGAGACAAGCTTTTGAGCAGATTTGGGCTAGATTTCACTTCATTTGAACAGAAGTACTATTTCAGCATTACTGGACTCAGAAAGCTGTAAACTGACAATCTTGATCATTGAAGTCCTAACATTAGTTTTTGTGCATATAACTTCTAACACATTAAAATCTGTCTTACAGCATTGCAGAAAACATTGTATTTCATATGGCATAAGCATCTATCAGTTTGGCAAGATTTGCACTGAATACTGAATGAAACAGCTTTCTCTATTAGAGAGACAAGCTTTTGAGCAGATTTGGGCTTGATTTCACTTCATTTGAACAGAAACACTATTTTAACATTTCTGGACTCAGAAAGCTGTAAACTGACAATCTTGATCATTGAAGTCCTAACATTAGTTTTTGTGTATATAACTTCTAACACATTAAAAACTGTTTTACAGCATTGCAGAAAACATTGTACTTCATAAGGCATAAGCATCTATCAGTTTGGCAAGATTTGCACTGAATACTGAATGAAACAGCTTTCTCTAATAGAGAGACAAGCTTTTGAGCAGATTTGGGCTTGATTTCACTTCATTTGAACAGAAACACTATTTCAACATTTCTGGACTCAGAAAGCTGTAAACTGACAATCTTGATCATAGAAGTCCTAACATTAGTTTTTGTGTATATAACTTCTAACACATTAAAAACTGTTTTACAGCATTGCAGAAAACATTGTACTTCATAAGGCATAAGCATCTATCAGTTTGGCAAGATTTGCACTGAATACTGAATGAAACAGCTTTCTCTAATAGAGAGACAAGCTTTTGAGCAGATTTGGGCTTGATTTCACTTCATTTGAACAGAAACACTATTTCAACATTTCTGGACTCAGAAAGCTGTAAACTGACAATCTTGATCATAGAAGTCCTAACATTAGTTTTTGTGTATATAACTTCTAACACATTAAAAACTGTTTTACAGCATTGCAGAAAACATTGTACTTCATAAGGCATAAGCATCTATCAGTTTGGCAAGATTTGCACTGAATACTGAATGAAACAGCTTTCTCTAATAGATAGACAAGCTTTTGAGCAGATTTGGGCTAGATTTCACTTCATTTGAACAGAAGTACTATTTCAGCATTACTGGACTCAGAAAGCTGTAAACTGACAATCTTGATCATTGAAGTCCTAACATAAGTTTTTGTGCATATAACTTCTAACACATTAAAAACTGTCTTACAGCATTGCAGAAAACATTGTATTTCATATGGCATAAGCATCTATCAGTTTGGCAAGATTTGCACTGAATACTGAATGAAACAGCTTTCTCTATTAGAGAGACAAGCTTTTGAGCAGATTTGGGCTAGATTTCACTTCATTTGAACAGAAGTACTATTTCAGCATTACTGGACTCAGAAAGCTGTAAACTGACAATCTTGATCATTGAAGTCCTAACATAAGTTTTTGTGCATATAACTTCTAACACATTAAAAACTGTCTTACAGTATTGCAGAAAACATTGTATTTCATATGGCATAAGCATCTATCAGTTTGGCAAGATTTGCACTGAATACTGAATGAAACAGCTTTCTCTATTAGAGAGACAAGCTTTTGAACAGATTTGGGCTTGATTTCACTTCATTTGAACAGAAACACTATTTCAACATTTCTGGACTCAGAAAGCTGTAAACTGACAATCTTGATCATTGAAGTCCTAACATTAGTTTTTGTGTATATAACTTCTAACACATTAAAAACTGTTTTACAGCATTGCAGAAAACATTGTACTTCATAAGGCATAAGCATCTATCAGTTTGGCAAGATTTGCACTGAATACTGAATGAAACAGCTTTCTCTAATAGAGAGACAAGCTTTTGAGCAGATTTGGGCTAGATTTCACTTCATTTGAACAGAAGTACTGTTTCAGCATTACTGGACTCAGAAAGCTGTAAACTGACAATCTTGATCATTGAAGTCCTAACATAAGTTTTTGTGCATATAACTTCTAACACATTAAAAACTGTTTTACAGCATTGCAGAAAACATTGTATTTCATATGGCATAAGCATCTATCAGTTTGGCAAGATTTGCACTGAATACTGAATGAAACAGCTTTCTCTAATAGAGAGACAAGCTTTTGAGCAGATTTGGGCTAGATTTCACTTCATTTGAACAGAAGTACTGTTTCAGCATTTCTGGACTCAGAAAGCTGTAAACTGACAATCTTGATCATTGAAGTCCTAACATTAGTTTTTGTGTATATAACTTCTAACACATTAAAAACTGTTTTACAGCATTGCAGAAAACATTGTACTTCATAAGGCATAAGCATCTATCAGTTTGGCAAGATTTGCACTGAATACTGAATGAAACAGCTTCCTCTAATAGAGAGACAAGCTTTTGAGCAGATTTGGGCTAGATTTCACTTCATTTGAACAGAAGTACTGTTTCAGCATTACTGGACTCAGAAAGCTGTAAACTGACAATCTTGATCATTGAAGTCCTAACATAAGTTTTTGTGCATATAACTTCTAACACATTAAAAACTGTTTTACAGCATTGCAGAAAACATTGTACTTCATATGGCATAAGCATCTATCAGTTTGGCAAGATTTGCACTGAATACTGAATGAAACAGCTTTCTCTAATAGATAGACAAGCTTTTGAGCAGATTTGGGCTAGATTTCACTTCATTTGAACAGAAGTACTATTTCAGCATTACTGGACTCAGAAAGCTGTAAACTGACAATCTTGATCATTGAAGTCCTAACATAAGTTTTTGTGCATATAACTTCTAACACATTAAAAACTGTCTTACAGTATTGCAGAAAACATTGTATTTCATATGGCATAAGCATCTATCAGTTTGGCAAGATTTGCACTGAATACTGAATGAAACAGCTTTCTCTATTAGAGAGACAAGCTTTTGAACAGATTTGGGCTTGATTTCACTTCATTTGAACAGAAACACTATTTCAACATTTCTGGACTCAGAAAGCTGTAAACTGACAATCTTGATCATTGAAGTCCTAACATTAGTTTTTGTGTATATAACTTCTAACACATTAAAAACTGTTTTACAGCATTGCAGAAAACATTGTACTTCATAAGGCATAAGCATCTATCAGTTTGGCAAGATTTGCACTGAATACTGAATGAAACAGCTTTCTCTAATAGAGAGACAAGCTTTTGAGCAGATTTGGGCTAGATTTCACTTCATTTGAACAGAAGTACTGTTTCAGCATTACTGGACTCAGAAAGCTGTAAACTGACAATCTTGATCATTGAAGTCCTAACATAAGTTTTTGTGCATATAACTTCTAACACATTAAAAACTGTCTTACAGCATTGCAGAAAACATTGTATTTCATATGGCATAAGCATCTATCAGTTTGGCAAGATTTGCACTGAATACTGAATGAAACAGCTTTCTCTAATAGAGAGACAAGCTTTTGAGCAGATTTGGGCTAGATTTCACTTCATTTGAACAGAAGTACTGTTTCAGCATTTCTGGACTCAGAAAGCTGTAAACTGACAATCTTGATCATTGAAGTCCTAACATTAGTTTTTGTGTATATAACTTCTAACACATTAAAAACTGTTTTACAGCATTGCAGAAAACATTGTACTTCATAAGGCATAAGCATCTATCAGTTTGGCAAGATTTGCACTGAATACTGAATGAAACAGCTTCCTCTAATAGAGAGACAAGCTTTTGAGCAGATTTGGGCTAGATTTCACTTCATTTGAACAGAAGTACTGTTTCAGCATTACTGGACTCAGAAAGCTGTAAACTGACAATCTTGATCATTGAAGTCCTAACATAAGTTTTTGTGCATATAACTTCTAACACATTAAAAACTGTCTTACAGCATTGCAGAAAACATTGTATTTCATATGGCATAAGCATCTATCAGTTTGGCAAGATTTGCACTGAATACTGAATGAAACAGCTTTCTCTATTAGAGAGACAAGCTTTTGAGCAGATTTGGGCTAGATTTCACTTCATTTGAACAGAAGTACTATTTCAGTATTACTGGACTCAGAAAGCTGTAAACTGACAATCTTGATCATTGAAGTCCTAACATAAGTTTTTGTGCATATAACTTCTAACACATTAAAAACTGTCTTACAGCATTGCAGAAAACATTGTATTTCATATGGCATAAGCATCTATCAGTTTGGCAAGATTTGCACTGAATACTGAATGAAACAGCTTTCTCTATTAGAGAGACAAGCTTTTGAGCAGATTTGGGCTTGATTTCACTTCATTTGAACAGAGGCACTATTTCAACATTTCTGGACTCAGAAAGCTGTAAACTGACAATCTTGATCATTGAAGTCCTAACATTAGTTTTTGTGTATATAACTTCTAACACATTAAAAACTGTTTTACAGCATTGCAGAAAACATTGTACTTCATAAGGCATAAGCATCTATCAGTTTGGCAAGATTTGCACTGAATACTGAATGAAACAGCTTTCTCTAATAGAGAGACAAGCTTTTGAGCAGATTTGGGCTAGATTTCACTTCATTTGAACAGAAGTACTGTTTCAGCATTACTGGACTCAGAAAGCTGTAAACTGACAATCTTGATCATTGAAGTCCTAACATAAGTTTTTGTGCATATAACTTCTAACACATTAAAAACTGTCTTACAGCATTGCAGAAAACATTGTATTTCATATGGCATAAGCATCTATCAGTTTGGCAAGATTTGCACTGAATACTGAATGAAACAGCTTTCTCTATTAGAGAGACAAGCTTTTGAGCAGATTTGGGCTTGATTTCACTTCATTTGAACAGAAACACTATTTTAACATTTCTGGACTCAGAAAGCTGTAAACTGACAATCTTGATCATTGAAGTCCTAACATTAGTTTTTGTGTATATAACTTCTAACACATTAAAAACTGTTTTACAGCATTGCAGAAAACATTGTACTTCATAAGGCATAAGCATCTATCAGTTTGGCAAGATTTGCACTGAATACTGAATGAAACAGCTTTCTCTAATAGAGAGACAAGCTTTTGAGCAGATTTGGGCTTGATTTCACTTCATTTGAACAGAAGTACTGTTTCAACATTTCTGGACTCAGAAAGCTGTAAACTGACAATCTTGATCATTGAAGTCCTAACATAAGTTTTTGTGCATATAACTTCTAACACATTAAAAACTGTCTTACAGCATTGCAGAAAACATTGTATTTCATATGGCATAAGCATCTATCAGTTTGGCAAGATTTGCACTGAATACTGAATGAAACAGCTTTCTCTATTAGAGAGACAAGCTTTTGAGCAGATTTGGGCTAGATTTCACTTCATTTGAACAGAAGTACTATTTCAGTATTACTGGACTCAGAAAGCTGTAAACTGACAATCTTGATCATTGAAGTCCTAACATAAGTTTTTGTGCATATAACTTCTAACACATTAAAAACTGTCTTACAGCATTGCAGAAAACATTGTATTTCATATGGCATAAGCATCTATCAGTTTGGCAAGATTTGCCCTAAATACTGAATGAAACAGCTTTCTCTATTAGAGAGACAAGCTTTTGAGCAGATTTGGGCTTGATTTCACTTCATTTGAACAGAAACACTATTTCAACATTTCTGGACTCAGAAAGCTGTAAACTGACAATCTTGATCATTGAAGTCCTAACATTAGTTTTTGTGTATATAACTTCTAACACATTAAAAACTGTTTTACAGCATTGCAGAAAACATTGTACTTCATAAGGCATAAGCATCTATCAGTTTGGCAAGATTTGCACTGAATACTGAATGAAACAGCTTTCTCTAATAGAGAGACAAGCTTTTGAGCAGATTTGGGCTAGATTTCACTTCATTTGAACAGAAGTACTGTTTCAGCATTACTGGACTCAGAAAGCTGTAAACTGACAATCTTGATCATTGAAGTCCTAACATAAGTTTTTGTGCATATAACTTCTAACACATTAAAAACTGTCTTACAGCATTGCAGAAAACATTGTATTTCATATGGCATAAGCATCTATCAGTTTGGCAAGATTTGCACTGAATACTGAATGAAACAGCTTTCTCTATTAGAGAGACAAGCTTTTGAGCAGATTTGGGCTTGATTTCACTTCATTTGAACAGAAACACTATTTCAACATTTCTGGACTCAGAAAGCTGTAAACTGACAATCTTGATCATTGAAGTCCTAACATTAGTTTTTGTGTATATAACTTCTAACACATTAAAAACTGTTTTACAGCATTGCAGAAAACATTGTACTTCATAAGGCATAAGCATCTATCAGTTTGGCAAGATTTGCACTGAATACTGAATGAAACAGCTTTCTCTAATAGAGAGACAAGCTTTTGAGCAGATTTGGGCTAGATTTCACTTCATTTGAACAGAAGTACTGTTTCAGCATTACTGGACTCAGAAAGCTGTAAACTGACAATCTTGATCATTGAAGTCCTAACATAAGTTTTTGTGCATATAACTTCTAACACATTAAAAACTGTCTTACAGCATTGCAGAAAACATTGTATTTCATATGGCATAAGCATCTATCAGTTTGGCAAGATTTGCACTGAATACTGAATGAAACAGCTTTCTCTATTAGAGAGACAAGCTTTTGAGCAGATTTGGGCTAGATTTCACTTCATTTGAACAGAAGTACTATTTCAGCATTACTGGACTCAGAAAGCTGTAAACTGACAATCTTGATCATTGAAGTCCTAACATTAGTTTTTGTGCATATAACTTCTAACACATTAAAATCTGTCTTACAGCATTGCAGAAAACATTGTATTTCATATGGCATAAGCATCTATCAGTTTGGCAAGATTTGCACTGAATACTGAATGAAACAGCTTTCTCTATTAGAGAGACAAGCTTTTGAGCAGATTTGGGCTTGATTTCACTTCATTTGAACAGAAACACTATTTTAACATTTCTGGACTCAGAAAGCTGTAAACTGACAATCTTGATCATTGAAGTCCTAACATTAGTTTTTGTGTATATAACTTCTAACACATTAAAAACTGTTTTACAGCATTGCAGAAAACATTGTACTTCATAAGGCATAAGCATCTATCAGTTTGGCAAGATTTGCACTGAATACTGAATGAAACAGCTTTCTCTAATAGATAGACAAGCTTTTGAGCAGATTTGGGCTAGATTTCACTTCATTTGAACAGAAGTGCTATTTCAGCATTACTGGACTCAGAAAGCTGTAAACTGACAATCTTGATCATTGAAGTCCTAACATAAGTTTTTGTGCATATAACTTCTAACACATTAAAAACTGTCTTACAGCATTGCAGAAAACATTGTATTTCATATGGCATAAGCATCTATCAGTTTGGCAAGATTTGCACTGAATACTGAATGAAACAGCTTTCTCTATTAGAGAGACAAGCTTTTGAGCAGATTTGGGCTAGATTTCACTTCATTTGAACAGAAGTACTATTTCAGCATTACTGGACTCAGAAAGCTGTAAACTGACAATCTTGATCATTGAAGTCCTAACATTAGTTTTTGTGTATATAACTTCTAACACATTAAAAACTGTTTTACAGCATTGCAGAAAACATTGTACTTCATAAGGCATAAGCATCTATCAGTTTGGCAAGATTTGCACCCGAATACTGAATGAAACAGCTTTCTCTAATAGAGAGACAAGCTTTTGAGCAGATTTGGGCTTGATTTCACTTCATTTGAACAGAAACACTATTTCAACATTTCTGGACTCAGAAAGCTGTAAACTGACAATCTTGATCATAGAAGTCCTAACATTAGTTTTTGTGTATATAACTTCTAACACATTAAAAACTGTTTTACAGCATTGCAGAAAACATTGTACTTCATAAGGCATAAGCATCTATCAGTTTGGCAAGATTTGCACTGAATACTGAATGAAACAGCTTTCTCTAATAGATAGACAAGCTTTTGAGCAGATTTGGGCTAGATTTCACTTCATTTGAACAGAAGTACTATTTCAGCATTACTGGACTCAGAAAGCTGTAAACTGACAATCTTGATCATTGAAGTCCTAACATAAGTTTTTGTGCATATAACTTCTAACACATTAAAAACTGTCTTACAGCATTGCAGAAAACATTGTATTTCATATGGCATAAGCATCTATCAGTTTGGCAAGATTTGCACTGAATACTGAATGAAACAGCTTTCTCTATTAGAGAGACAAGCTTTTGAGCAGATTTGGGCTAGATTTCACTTCATTTGAACAGAAGTACTATTTCAGCATTACTGGACTCAGAAAGCTGTAAACTGACAATCTTGATCATTGAAGTCCTAACATTAGTTTTTGTGCATATAACTTCTAACATATTAAAATCTGTCTTACAGCATTGCAGAAAACATTGTATTTCATATGGCATAAGCATCTATCAGTTTGGCAAGATTTGCACTGAATACTGAATGAAACAGCTTTCTCTATTAGAGAGACAAGCTTTTGAGCAGATTTGGGCTTGATTTCACTTCATTTGAACAGAAACACTATTTTAACATTTCTGGACTCAGAAAGCTGTAAACTGACAATCTCGATCATTGAAGTCCTAACATTAGTTTTTGTGTATATAACTTCTAACACATTAAAAACAGTTTTACAGTATTGCAGAAAACATTGTACTTCATAAGGCATAAGCATCTATCAGTTTGGCAAGATTTGCACTGAATACTGAATGAAACAGCTTTCTCTAATAGAGAGACAAGCTTTTGAGCAGATTTGGGCTTGATTTCACTTCATTTGAACAGAAACACTATTTCAACATTTCTGGACTCAGAAAGCTGTAAACTGACAATCTTGATCATAGAAGTCCTAACATTAGTTTTTGTGTATATAACTTCTAACACATTAAAAACTGTTTTACAGCATTGCAGAAAACATTGTACTTCATAAGGCATAAGCATCTATCAGTTTGGCAAGATTTGCACTGAATACTGAATGAAACAGCTTTCTCTAATAGATAGACAAGCTTTTGAGCAGATTTGGGCTAGATTTCACTTCATTTGAACAGAAGTACTATTTCAGCATTACTGGACTCAGAAAGCTGTAAACTGACAATCTTGATCATTGAAGTCCTAACATAAGTTTTTGTGCATATAACGTCTAACACATTAAAAACTGTCTTACAGCATTGCAGAAAACATTGTATTTCATATGGCATAAGCATCTATCAGTTTGGCAAGATTTGCACTGAATACTGAATGAAACAGCTTTCTCTATTAGAGAGACAAGCTTTTGAGCAGATTTGGGCTAGATTTCACTTCATTTGAACAGAAGTACTATTTCAGCATTACTGGACTCAGAAAGCTGTAAACTGACAATCTTGATCATTGAAGTCCTAACATAAGTTTTTGTGCATATAACTTCTAACACATTAAAAACTGTCTTACAGTATTGCAGAAAACATTGTATTTCATATGGCATAAGCATCTATCAGTTTGGCAAGATTTGCACTGAATACTGAATGAAACAGCTTTCTCTATTAGAGAGACAAGCTTTTGAACAGATTTGGGCTTGATTTCACTTCATTTGAACAGAAACACTATTTCAACATTTCTGGACTCAGAAAGCTGTAAACTGACAATCTTGATCATTGAAGTCCTAACATTAGTTTTTGTGTATATAACTTCTAACACATTAAAAACTGTTTTACAGCATTGCAGAAAACATTGTACTTCATAAGGCATAAGCATCTATCAGTTTGGCAAGATTTGCACTGAATACTGAATGAAACAGCTTTCTCTAATAGAGAGACAAGCTTTTGAGCAGATTTGGGCTAGATTTCACTTCATTTGAACAGAAGTACTGTTTCAGCATTACTGGACTCAGAAAGCTGTAAACTGACAATCTTGATCATTGAAGTCCTAACATAAGTTTTTGTGCATATAACTTCTAACACATTAAAAACTGTCTTACAGCATTGCAGAAAACATTGTATTTCATATGGCATAAGCATCTATCAGTTTGGCAAGATTTGCACTGAATACTGAATGAAACAGCTTTCTCTATTAGAGAGACAAGCTTTTGAGCAGATTTGGGCTTGATTTCACTTCATTTGAACAGAAAAACTATTTCAACATTTCTGGACTCAGAAAGCTGTAAACTGACAATCTTGATCATTGAAGTCCTAACATTAGTTTTTGTGTATATAACTTCTAACACATTAAAAACTGTTTTACAGCATTGCAGAAAACATTGTACTTCATAAGGCATAAGCATCTATCAGTTTGGCAAGATTTGCACTGAATACTGAATGAAACAGCTTTCTCTAATAGAGAGACAAGCTTTTGAGCAGATTTGGGCTAGATTTCACTTCATTTGAACAGAAGTACTGTTTCAGCATTACTGGACTCAGAAAGCTGTAAACTGACAATCTTGATCATTGAAGTCCTAACATAAGTTTTTGTGCATATAACTTCTAACACATTAAAAACTGTCTTACAGCATTGCAGAAAACATTGTATTTCATATGGCATAAGCATCTATCAGTTTGGCAAGATTTGCACTGAATACTGAATGAAACAGCTTTCTCTATTAGAGAGACAAGCTTTTGAGCAGATTTGGGCTTGATTTCACTTCATTTGAACAGAAACACTATTTTAACATTTCTGGACTCAGAAAGCTGTAAACTGACAATCTTGATCATTGAAGTCCTAACATTAGTTTTTGTGTATATAACTTCTAACACATTAAAAACTGTTTTACAGCATTGCAGAAAACATTGTACTTCATAAGGCATAAGCATCTATCAGTTTGGCAAGATTTGCACTGAATACTGAATGAAACAGCTTTCTCTAATAGAGAGACAAGCTTTTGAGCAGATTTGGGCTTGATTTCACTTCATTTGAACAGAAACACTATTTCAACATTTCTGGACTCAGAAAGCTGTAAACTGACAATCTTGATCATAGAAGTCCTAACATTAGTTTTTTGTGTATATAACTTCTAACACATTAAAAACTGTTTTACAGCATTGCAGAAAACATTGTACTTCATAAGGCATAAGCATCTATCAGTTTGGCAAGATTTGCACTGAATACTGAATGAAACAGCTTTCTCTAATAGATAGACAAGCTTTTGAGCAGATTTGGGCTAGATTTCACTTCATTTGAACAGAAGTACTATTTCAGCATTACTGGACTCAGAAAGCTGTAAACTGACAATCTTGATCAATGAAGTCCTAACATTAGTTTTTGTGCATATAACTTCTAACATATTAAAATCTGTCTTACAGCATTGCAGAAAACATTGTATTTCATATGGCATAAGCATCTATCAGTTTGGCAAGATTTGCACTGAATACTGAATGAAACAGCTTTCTCTATTAGAGAGACAAGCTTTTGAGCAGATTTGGGCTTGATTTCACTTCATTTGAACAGAAACACTATTTTAACATTTCTGGACTCAGAAAGCTGTAAACTGACAATCTCGATCATTGAAGTCCTAACATTAGTTTTTGTGTATATAACTTCTAACACATTAAAAACAGTTTTACAGTATTGCAGAAAACATTGTACTTCATAAGGCATAAGCATCTATCAGTTTGGCAAGATTTGCACTGAATACTGAATGAAACAGCTTTCTCTAATAGAGAGACAAGCTTTTGAGCAGATTTGGGCTTGATTTCACTTCATTTGAACAGAAACACTATTTCAACATTTCTGGACTCAGAAAGCTGTAAACTGACAATCTTGATCATAGAAGTCCTAACATTAGTTTTTGTGTATATAACTTCTAACACATTAAAAACTGTTTTACAGCATTGCAGAAAACATTGTACTTCATAAGGCATAAGCATCTATCAGTTTGGCAAGATTTGCACTGAATACTGAATGAAACAGCTTTCTCTAATAGATAGACAAGCTTTTGAGCAGATTTGGGCTAGATTTCACTTCATTTGAACAGAAGTACTATTTCAGCATTACTGGACTCAGAAAGCTGTAAACTGACAATCTTGATCATTGAAGTCCTAACATAAGTTTTTGTGCATATAACTTCTAACACATTAAAAACTGTCTTACAGCATTGCAGAAAACATTGTATTTCATATGGCATAAGCATCTATCAGTTTGGCAAGATTTGCACTGAATACTGAATGAAACAGCTTTCTCTATTAGAGAGACAAGCTTTTGAGCAGATTTGGGCTAGATTTCACTTCATTTGAACAGAAGTACTATTTCAGCATTACTGGACTCAGAAAGCTGTAAACTGACAATCTTGATCATTGAAGTCCTAACATAAGTTTTTGTGCATATAACTTCTAACACATTAAAAACTGTCTTACAGTATTGCAGAAAACATTGTATTTCATATGGCATAAGCATCTATCAGTTTGGCAAGATTTGCACTGAATACTGAATGAAACAGCTTTCTCTATTAGAGAGACAAGCTTTTGAACAGATTTGGGCTTGATTTCACTTCATTTGAACAGAAACACTATTTCAACATTTCTGGACTCAGAAAGCTGTAAACTGACAATCTTGATCATTGAAGTCCTAACATTAGTTTTTGTGTATATAACTTCTAACACATTAAAAACTGTTTTACAGCATTGCAGAAAACATTGTACTTCATAAGGCATAAGCATCTATCAGTTTGGCAAGATTTGCACTGAATACTGAATGAAACAGCTTTCTCTAATAGAGAGACAAGCTTTTGAGCAGATTTGGGCTAGATTTCACTTCATTTGAACAGAAGTACTGTTTCAGCATTACTGGACTCAGAAAGCTGTAAACTGACAATCTTGATCATTGAAGTCCTAACATAAGTTTTTGTGCATATAACTTCTAACACATTAAAAACTGTCTTACAGCATTGCAGAAAACATTGTATTTCATATGGCATAAGCATCTATCAGTTTGGCAAGATTTGCACTGAATACTGAATGAAACAGCTTTCTCTAATAGAGAGACAAGCTTTTGAGCAGATTTGGGCTAGATTTCACTTCATTTGAACAGAAGTACTGTTTCAGCATTTCTGGACTCAGAAAGCTGTAAACTGACAATCTTGATCATTGAAGTCCTAACATTAGTTTTTGTGTATATAACTTCTAACACATTAAAAACTGTTTTACAGCATTGCAGAAAACATTGTACTTCATAAGGCATAAGCATCTATCAGTTTGGCAAGATTTGCACTGAATACTGAATGAAACAGCTTCCTCTAATAGAGAGACAAGCTTTTGAGCAGATTTGGGCTAGATTTCACTTCATTTGAACAGAAGTACTGTTTCAGCATTACTGGACTCAGAAAGCTGTAAACTGACAATCTTGATCATTGAAGTCCTAACATAAGTTTTTGTGCATATAACTTCTAACACATTAAAAACTGTTTTACAGCATTGCAGAAAACATTGTACTTCATATGGCATAAGCATCTATCAGTTTGGCAAGATTTGCACTGAATACTGAATGAAACAGCTTTCTCTAATAGATAGACAAGCTTTTGAGCAGATTTGGGCTAGATTTCACTTCATTTGAACAGAAGTACTATTTCAACATTTCTGGACTCAGAAAGCTGTAAACTGACAATCTTGATCATTGAAGTCCTAACATTAGTTTTTGTGTATATAACTTCTAACACATTAAAAACTGTTTTACAGCATTGCAGAAAACATTGTACTTCATAAGGCATAAGCATCTATCAGTTTGGCAAGATTTGCACTGAATACTGAATGAAACAGCTTCCTCTAATAGAGAGACAAGCTTTTGAGCAGATTTGGGCTAGATTTCACTTCATTTGAACAGAAGTACTGTTTCAGCATTACTGGACTCAGAAAGCTGTAAACTGACAATCTTGATCATTGAAGTCCTAACATAAGTTTTTGTGCATATAACTTCTAACACATTAAAAACTGTCTTACAGCATTGCAGAAAACATTGTATTTCATATGGCATAAGCATCTATCAGTTTGGCAAGATTTGCACTGAATACTGAATGAAACAGCTTTCTCTATTAGAGAGACAAGCTTTTGAGCAGATTTGGGCTAGATTTCACTTCATTTGAACAGAAGTACTATTTCAGTATTACTGGACTCAGAAAGCTGTAAACTGACAATCTTGATCATTGAAGTCCTAACATAAGTTTTTGTGCATATAACTTCTAACACATTAAAAACTGTCTTACAGCATTGCAGAAAACATTGTATTTCATATGGCATAAGCATCTATCAGTTTGGCAAGATTTGCACTGAATACTGAATGAAACAGCTTTCTCTATTAGAGAGACAAGCTTTTGAGCAGATTTGGGCTTGATTTCACTTCATTTGAACAGAGGCACTATTTCAACATTTCTGGACTCAGAAAGCTGTAAACTGACAATCTTGATCATTGAAGTCCTAACATTAGTTTTTGTGTATATAACTTCTAACACATTAAAAACTGTTTTACAGCATTGCAGAAAACATTGTACTTCATAAGGCATAAGCATCTATCAGTTTGGCAAGATTTGCACTGAATACTGAATGAAACAGCTTTCTCTAATAGAGAGACAAGCTTTTGAGCAGATTTGGGCTAGATTTCACTTCATTTGAACAGAAGTACTGTTTCAGCATTACTGGACTCAGAAAGCTGTAAACTGACAATCTTGATCATTGAAGTCCTAACATAAGTTTTTGTGCATATAACTTCTAACACATTAAAAACTGTCTTACAGCATTGCAGAAAACATTGTATTTCATATGGCATAAGCATCTATCAGTTTGGCAAGATTTGCACTGAATACTGAATGAAACAGCTTTCTCTATTAGAGAGACAAGCTTTTGAGCAGATTTGGGCTTGATTTCACTTCATTTGAACAGAAACACTATTTCAACATTACTGGACTCAGAAAGCTGTAAACTGACAATCTTGATCATTGAAGTCCTAACATAAGTTTTTGTGCATATAACTTCTAACACATTAAAAACTGTCTTACAGCATTGCAGAAAACATTGTATTTCATATGGCATAAGCATCTATCAGTTTGGCAAGATTTGCACTGAATACTGAATGAAACAGCTTTCTCTATTAGAGAGACAAGCTTTTGAGCAGATTTGGGCTAGATTTCACTTCATTTGAACAGAAGTACTATTTCAGCATTACTGGACTCAGAAAGCTGTAAACTGACAATCTTGATCATTGAAGTCCTAACATTAGTTTTTGTGCATATAACTTCTAACACATTAAAATCTGTCTTACAGCATTGCAGAAAACATTGTATTTCATATGGCATAAGCATCTATCAGTTTGGCAAGATTTGCACTGAATACTGAATGAAACAGCTTTCTCTATTAGAGAGACAAGCTTTTGAGCAGATTTGGGCTTGATTTCACTTCATTTGAACAGAAACACTATTTTAACATTTCTGGACTCAGAAAGCTGTAAACTGACAATCTTGATCATTGAAGTCCTAACATTAGTTTTTGTGTATATAACTTCTAACACATTAAAAACTGTTTTACAGCATTGCAGAAAACATTGTACTTCATAAGGCATAAGCATCTATCAGTTTGGCAAGATTTGCACTGAATACTGAATGAAACAGCTTTCTCTAATAGAGAGACAAGCTTTTGAGCAGATTTGGGCTTGATTTCACTTCATTTGAACAGAAACACTATTTCAACATTTCTGGACTCAGAAAGCTGTAAACTGACAATCTTGATCATTGAAGTCCTAACATTAGTTTTTGTGTATATAACTTCTAACACATTAAAAACTGTTTTACAGCATTGCAGAAAACATTGTACTTCATAAGGCATAAGCATCTATCAGTTTGGCAAGATTTGCACTGAATACTGAATGAAACAGCTTCCTCTAATAGAGAGACAAGCTTTTGAGCAGATTTGGGCTAGATTTCACTTCATTTGAACAGAAGTACTGTTTCAGCATTACTGGACTCAGAAAGCTGTAAACTGACAATCTTGATCATTGAAGTCCTAACATAAGTTTTTGTGCATATAACTTCTAACACATTAAAAACTGTCTTACAGCATTGCAGAAAACATTGTATTTCATATGGCATAAGCATCTATCAGTTTGGCAAGATTTGCACTGAATACTGAATGAAACAGCTTTCTCTATTAGAGAGACAAGCTTTTGAGCAGATTTGGGCTAGATTTCACTTCATTTGAACAGAAGTACTATTTCAGTATTACTGGACTCAGAAAGCTGTAAACTGACAATCTTGATCATTGAAGTCCTAACATAAGTTTTTGTGCATATAACTTCTAACACATTAAAAACTGTCTTACAGCATTGCAGAAAACATTGTATTTCATATGGCATAAGCATCTATCAGTTTGGCAAGATTTGCACTGAATACTGAATGAAACAGCTTTCTCTATTAGAGAGACAAGCTTTTGAGCAGATTTGGGCTTGATTTCACTTCATTTGAACAGAAACACTATTTCAACATTTCTGGACTCAGAAAGCTGTAAACTGACAATCTTGATCATTGAAGTCCTAACATTAGTTTTTGTGTATATAACTTCTAACACATTAAAAACTGTTTTACAGCATTGCAGAAAACATTGTACTTCATAAGGCATAAGCATCTATCAGTTTGGCAAGATTTGCACTGAATACTGAATGAAACAGCTTTCTCTAATAGAGAGACAAGCTTTTGAGCAGATTTGGGCTAGATTTCACTTCATTTGAACAGAAGTACTGTTTCAGCATTACTGGACTCAGAAAGCTGTAAACTGACAATCTTGATCATTGAAGTCCTAACATAAGTTTTTGTGCATATAACTTCTAACACATTAAAAACTGTCTTACAGCATTGCAGAAAACATTGTATTTCATATGGCATAAGCATCTATCAGTTTGGCAAGATTTGCACTGAATACTGAATGAAACAGCTTTCTCTATTAGAGAGACAAGCTTTTGAGCAGATTTGGGCTTGATTTCACTTCATTTGAACAGAAACACTATTTCAACATTTCTGGACTCAGAAAGCTGTAAACTGACAATCTTGATCATTGAAGTCCTAACATTAGTTTTTGTGTATATAACTTCTAACACATTAAAAACTGTTTTACAGCATTGCAGAAAACATTGTACTTCATAAGGCATAAGCATCTATCAGTTTGGCAAGATTTGCACTGAATACTGAATGAAACAGCTTTCTCTAATAGAGAGACAAGCTTTTGAGCAGATTTGGGCTAGATTTCACTTCATTTGAACAGAAGTACTGTTTCAGAATTACTGGACTCAGAAAGCTGTAAACTGACAATCTTGATCATTGAAGTCCTAACATAAGTTTTTGTGCATATAACTTCTAACACATTAAAAACTGTCTTACAGCATTGCAGAAAACATTGTATTTCATATGGCATAAGCATCTATCAGTTTGGCAAGATTTGCACTGAATACTGAATGAAACAGCTTTCTCTATTAGAGAGACAAGCTTTTGAGCAGATTTGGGCTAGATTTCACTTCATTTGAACAGAAGTACTATTTCAGCATTACTGGACTCAGAAAGCTGTAAACTGACAATCTTGATCATTGAAGTCCTAACATTAGTTTTTGTGCATATAACTTCTAACACATTAAAATCTGTCTTACAGCATTGCAGAAAACATTGTATTTCATATGGCATAAGCATCTATCAGTTTGGCAAGATTTGCACTGAATACTGAATGAAACAGCTTTCTCTATTAGAGAGACAAGCTTTTGAGCAGATTTGGGCTTGATTTCACTTCATTTGAACAGAAACACTATTTTAACATTTCTGGACTCAGAAAGCTGTAAACTGACAATCTTGATCATTGAAGTCCTAACATTAGTTTTTGTGTATATAACTTCTAACACATTAAAAACTGTTTTACAGCATTGCAGAAAACATTGTACTTCATAAGGCATAAGCATCTATCAGTTTGGCAAGATTTGCATTGAATACTGAATGAAACAGCTTTCTCTAATAGAGAGACAAGCTTTTGAGCAGATTTGGGCTTGATTTCACTTCATTTGAACAGAAACACTATTTCAACATTTCTGGACTCAGAAAGCTGTAAACTGACAATCTTGATCATAGAAGTCCTAACATTAGTTTTTGTGTATATAACTTCTAACACATTAAAAACTGTTTTACAGCATTGCAGAAAACATTGTACTTCATAAGGCATAAGCATCTATCAGTTTGGCAAGATTTGCACTGAATACTGAATGAAACAGCTTTCTCTAATAGAGAGACAAGCTTTTGAGCAGATTTGGGCTTGATTTCACTTCATTTGAACAGAAACACTATTTCAACATTTCTGGACTCAGAAAGCTGTAAACTGACAATCTTGATCATAGAAGTCCTAACATTAGTTTTTGTGTATATAACTTCTAACACATTAAAAACTGTTTTACAGCATTGCAGAAAACATTGTACTTCATAAGGCATAAGCATCTATCAGTTTGGCAAGATTTGCACTGAATACTGAATGAAACAGCTTTCTCTAATAGATAGACAAGCTTTTGAGCAGATTTGGGCTAGATTTCACTTCATTTGAACAGAAGTACTATTTCAGCATTACTGGACTCAGAAAGCTGTAAACTGACAATCTTGATCATTGAAGTCCTAACATAAGTTTTTGTGCATATAACTTCTAACACATTAAAAACTGTCTTACAGCATTGCAGAAAACATTGTATTTCATATGGCATAAGCATCTATCAGTTTGGCAAGATTTGCACTGAATACTGAATGAAACAGCTTTCTCTATTAGAGAGACAAGCTTTTGAGCAGATTTGGGCTAGATTTCACTTCATTTGAACAGAAGTACTATTTCAGCATTTCTGGACTCAGAAAGCTGTAAACTGACAATCTTGATCATTGAAGTCCTAACATTAGTTTTTGTGTATATAACTTCTAACACATTAAAAACTGTTTTACAGCATTGCAGAAAACATTGTACTTCATAAGGCATAAGCATCTATCAGTTTGGCAAGATTTGCACTGAATACTGAATGAAACAGCTTTCTCTAATAGAGAGACAAGCTTTTGAGCAGATTTGGGCTTGATTTCACTTCATTTGAACAGAAACACTATTTCAACATTTCTGGACTCAGAAAGCTGTAAACTGACAATCTTGATCATAGAAGTCCTAACATTAGTTTTTGTGTATATAACTTCTAACACATTAAAAACTGTTTTACAGCATTGCAGAAAACATTGTACTTCATAAGGCATAAGCATCTATCAGTTTGGCAAGATTTGCACTGAATACTGAATGAAACAGCTTTCTCTAATAGATAGACAAGCTTTTGAGCAGATTTGGGCTAGATTTCACTTCATTTGAACAGAAGTACTATTTCAGCATTACTGGACTCAGAAAGCTGTAAACTGACAATCTTGATCATTGAAGTCCTAACATAAGTTTTTGTGCATATAACTTCTAACACATTAAAAACTGTCTTACAGCATTGCAGAAAACATTGTATTTCATATGGCATAAGCATCTATCAGTTTGGCAAGATTTGCACTGAATACTGAATGAAACAGCTTTCTCTATTAGAGAGACAAGCTTTTGAGCAGATTTGGGCTAGATTTCACTTCATTTGAACAGAAGTACTATTTCAGCATTACTGGACTCAGAAAGCTGTAAACTGACAATCTTGATCAATGAAGTCCTAACATTAGTTTTTGTGCATATAACTTCTAACATATTAAAATCTGTCTTACAGCATTGCAGAAAACATTGTATTTCATATGGCATAAGCATCTATCAGTTTGGCAAGATTTGCACTGAATACTGAATGAAACAGCTTTCTCTATTAGAGAGACAAGCTTTTGAGCAGATTTGGGCTTGATTTCACTTCATTTGAACAGAAACACTATTTTAACATTTCTGGACTCAGAAAGCTGTAAACTGACAATCTCGATCATTGAAGTCCTAACATTAGTTTTTGTGTATATAACTTCTAACACATTAAAAACAGTTTTACAGTATTGCAGAAAACATTGTACTTCATAAGGCATAAGCATCTATCAGTTTGGCAAGATTTGCACTGAATACTGAATGAAACAGCTTTCTCTAATAGAGAGACAAGCTTTTGAGCAGATTTGGGCTTGATTTCACTTCATTTGAACAGAAACACTATTTCAACATTTCTGGACTCAGAAAGCTGTAAACTGACAATCTTGATCATAGAAGTCCTAACATTAGTTTTTGTGTATATAACTTCTAACACATTAAAAACTGTTTTACAGCATTGCAGAAAACATTGTACTTCATAAGGCATAAGCATCTATCAGTTTGGCAAGATTTGCACTGAATACTGAATGAAACAGCTTTCTCTAATAGATAGACAAGCTTTTGAGCAGATTTGGGCTAGATTTCACTTCATTTGAACAGAAGTACTATTTCAGTATTACTGGACTCAGAAAGCTGTAAACTGACAATCTTGATCATTGAAGTCCTAACATAAGTTTTTGTGCATATAACTTCTAACACATTAAAAACTGTCTTACAGTATTGCAGAAAACATTGTATTTCATATGGCATAAGCATCTATCAGTTTGGCAAGATTTGCACTGAATACTGAATGAAACAGCTTTCTCTATTAGAGAGACAAGCTTTTGAACAGATTTGGGCTTGATTTCACTTCATTTGAACAGAAACACTATTTCAACATTTCTGGACTCAGAAAGCTGTAAACTGACAATCTTGATCATTGAAGTCCTAACATAAGTTTTTGTGCATATAACTTCTAACACATTAAAAACTGTCTTACAGCATTGCAGAAAACATTGTATTTCATATGGCATAAGCATCTATCAGTTTGGCAAGATTTGCACTGAATACTGAATGAAACAGCTTTCTCTAATAGAGAGACAAGCTTTTGAGCAGATTTGGGCTAGATTTCACTTCATTTGAACAGAAGTACTGTTTCAGCATTTCTGGACTCAGAAAGCTGTAAACTGACAATCTTGATCATTGAAGTCCTAACATTAGTTTTTGTGTATATAACTTCTAACACATTAAAAACTGTTTTACAGCATTGCAGAAAACATTGTACTTCATAAGGCATAAGCATCTATCAGTTTGGCAAGATTTGCACTGAATACTGAATGAAACAGCTTTCTCTAATAGATAGACAAGCTTTTGAGCAGATTTGGGCTAGATTTCACTTCATTTGAACAGAAGTACTATTTCAGCATTACTGGACTCAGAAAGCTGTAAACTGACAATCTTGATCATTAAAGTCCTAACATAAGTTTTTGTGCATATAACTTCTAACACATTAAAAACTGTCTTACAGTATTGCAGAAAACATTGTATTTCATATGGCATAAGCATCTATCAGTTTGGCAAGATTTGCACTGAATACTGAATGAAACAGCTTTCTCTATTAGAGAGACAAGCTTTTGAACAGATTTGGGCTTGATTTCACTTCATTTGAACAGAAACACTATTTCAACATTTCTGGACTCAGAAAGCTGTAAACTGACAATCTTGATCATTGAAGTCCTAACATTAGTTTTTGTGTATATAACTTCTAACACATTAAAAACTGTTTTACAGCATTGCAGAAAACATTGTACTTCATAAGGCATAAGCATCTATCAGTTTGGCAAGATTTGCACTGAATACTGAATGAAACAGCTTTCTCTAATAGAGAGACAAGCTTTTGAGCAGATTTGGGCTAGATTTCACTTCATTTGAACAGAAGTACTGTTTCAGCATTACTGGACTCAGAAAGCTGTAAACTGACAATCTTGATCATTGAAGTCCTAACATAAGTTTTTGTGCATATAACTTCTAACACATTAAAAACTGTCTTACAGCATTGCAGAAAACATTGTATTTCATATGGCATAAGCATCTATCAGTTTGGCAAGATTTGCACTGAATACTGAATGAAACAGCTTTCTCTAATAGAGAGACAAGCTTTTGAGCAGATTTGGGCTAGATTTCACTTCATTTGAACAGAAGTACTGTTTCAGCATTTCTGGACTCAGAAAGCTGTAAACTGACAATCTTGATCATTGAAGTCCTAACATTAGTTTTTGTGTATATAACTTCTAACACATTAAAAACTGTTTTACAGCATTGCAGAAAACATTGTACTTCATAAGGCATAAGCATCTATCAGTTTGGCAAGATTTGCACTGAATACTGAATGAAACAGCTTCCTCTAATAGAGAGACAAGCTTTTGAGCAGATTTGGGCTAGATTTCACTTCATTTGAACAGAAGTACTGTTTCAGCATTACTGGACTCAGAAAGCTGTAAACTGACAATCTTGATCATTGAAGTCCTAACATAAGTTTTTGTGCATATAACTTCTAACACATTAAAAACTGTCTTACAGCATTGCAGAAAACATTGTATTTCATATGGCATAAGCATCTATCAGTTTGGCAAGATTTGCACTGAATACTGAATGAAACAGCTTTCTCTATTAGAGAGACAAGCTTTTGAGCAGATTTGGGCTAGATTTCACTTCATTTGAACAGAAGTACTATTTCAGTATTACTGGACTCAGAAAGCTGTAAACTGACAATCTTGATCATTGAAGTCCTAACATAAGTTTTTGTGCATATAACTTCTAACACATTAAAAACTGTCTTACAGCATTGCAGAAAACATTGTATTTCATATGGCATAAGCATCTATCAGTTTGGCAAGATTTGCACTGAATACTGAATGAAACAGCTTTCTCTATTAGAGAGACAAGCTTTTGAGCAGATTTGGGCTTGATTTCACTTCATTTGAACAGAGGCACTATTTCAACATTTCTGGACTCAGAAAGCTGTAAACTGACAATCTTGATCATTGAAGTCCTAACATTAGTTTTTGTGTATATAACTTCTAACACATTAAAAACTGTTTTACAGCATTGCAGAAAACATTGTACTTCATAAGGCATAAGCATCTATCAGTTTGGCAAGATTTGCACTGAATACTGAATGAAACAGCTTTCTCTACTAGAGAGACAAGCTTTTGAGCAGATTTGGGCTAGATTTCACTTCATTTGAACAGAAGTACTGTTTCAGCATTACTGGACTCAGAAAGCTGTAAACTGACAATCTTGATCATTGAAGTCCTAACATAAGTTTTTGTGCATATAACTTCTAACACATTAAAAACTGTCTTACAGCATTGCAGAAAACATTGTATTTCATATGGCATAAGCATCTATCAGTTTGGCAAGATTTGCACTGAATACTGAATGAAACAGCTTTCTCTATTAGAGAGACAAGCTTTTGAGCAGATTTGGGCTTGATTTCACTTCATTTGAACAGAAACACTATTTTAACATTTCTGGACTCAGAAAGCTGTAAACTGACAATCTTGATCATTGAAGTCCTAACATTAGTTTTTGTGTATATAACTTCTAACACATTAAAAACTGTTTTACAGCATTGCAGAAAACATTGTACTTCATAAGGCATAAGCATCTATCAGTTTGGCAAGATTTGCACTGAATACTGAATGAAACAGCTTTCTCTAATAGAGAGACAAGCTTTTGAGCAGATTTGGGCTTGATTTCACTTCATTTGAACAGAAGTACTGTTTCAACATTTCTGGACTCAGAAAGCTGTAAACTGACAATCTTGATCATTGAAGTCCTAACATAAGTTTTTGTGCATATAACTTCTAACACATTAAAAACTGTCTTACAGCATTGCAGAAAACATTGTATTTCATATGGCATAAGCATCTATCAGTTTGGCAAGATTTGCACTGAATACTGAATGAAACAGCTTTCTCTATTAGAGAGACAAGCTTTTGAGCAGATTTGGGCTAGATTTCACTTCATTTGAACAGAAGTACTATTTCAGTATTACTGGACTCAGAAAGCTGTAAACTGACAATCTTGATCATTGAAGTCCTAACATAAGTTTTTGTGCATATAACTTCTAACACATTAAAAACTGTCTTACAGCATTGCAGAAAACATTGTATTTCATATGGCATAAGCATCTATCAGTTTGGCAAGATTTGCCCTAAATACTGAATGAAACAGCTTTCTCTATTAGAGAGACAAGCTTTTGAGCAGATTTGGGCTTGATTTCACTTCATTTGAACAGAAACACTATTTCAACATTTCTGGACTCAGAAAGCTGTAAACTGACAATCTTGATCATTGAAGTCCTAACATTAGTTTTTGTGTATATAACTTCTAACACATTAAAAACTGTTTTACAGCATTGCAGAAAACATTGTACTTCATAAGGCATAAGCATCTATCAGTTTGGCAAGATTTGCACTGAATACTGAATGAAACAGCTTTCTCTAATAGAGAGACAAGCTTTTGAGCAGATTTGGGCTAGATTTCACTTCATTTGAACAGAAGTACTGTTTCAGCATTACTGGACTCAGAAAGCTGTAAACTGACAATCTTGATCATTGAAGTCCTAACATAAGTTTTTGTGCATATAACTTCTAACACATTAAAAACTGTCTTACAGCATTGCAGAAAACATTGTATTTCATATGGCATAAGCATCTATCAGTTTGGCAAGAATTGCACTGAATACTGAATGAAACAGCTTTCTCTATTAGAGAGACAAGCTTTTGAGCAGATTTGGGCTTGATTTCACTTCATTTGAACAGAAACACTATTTCAACATTTCTGGACTCAGAAAGCTGTAAACTGACAATCTTGATCATTGAAGTCCTAACATTAGTTTTTGTGTATATAACTTCTAACACATTAAAAACTGTTTTACAGCATTGCAGAAAACATTGTACTTCATAAGGCATAAGCATCTATCAGTTTGGCAAGATTTGCACTGAATACTGAATGAAACAGCTTTCTCTAATAGAGAGACAAGCTTTTGAGCAGATTTGGGCTAGATTTCACTTCATTTGAACAGAAGTACTGTTTCAGCATTACTGGACTCAGAAAGCTGTAAACTGACAATCTTGATCATTGAAGTCCTAACATAAGTTTTTGTGCATATAACTTCTAACACATTAAAAACTGTCTTACAGCATTGCAGAAAACATTGTATTTCATATGGCATAAGCATCTATCAGTTTGGCAAGATTTGCACTGAATACTGAATGAAACAGCTTTCTCTATTAGAGAGACAAGCTTTTGAGCAGATTTGGGCTAGATTTCACTTCATTTGAACAGAAGTACTATTTCAGCATTACTGGACTCAGAAAGCTGTAAACTGACAATCTTGATCATTGAAGTCCTAACATTAGTTTTTGTGCATATAACTTCTAACACATTAAAATCTGTCTTACAGCATTGCAGAAAACATTGTATTTCATATGGCATAAGCATCTATCAGTTTGGCAAGATTTGCACTGAATACTGAATGAAACAGCTTTCTCTATTAGAGAGACAAGCTTTTGAGCAGATTTGGGCTTGATTTCACTTCATTTGAACAGAAACACTATTTTAACATTTCTGGACTCAGAAAGCTGTAAACTGACAATCTTGATCATTGAAGTCCTAACATTAGTTTTTGTGTATATAACTTCTAACACATTAAAAACTGTTTTACAGCATTGCAGAAAACATTGTACTTCATAAGGCATAAGCATCTATCAGTTTGGCAAGATTTGCACTGAATACTGAATGAAACAGCTTTCTCTAATAGAGAGACAAGCTTTTGAGCAGATTTGGGCTTGATTTCACTTCATTTGAACAGAAACACTATTTCAACATTTCTGGACTCAGAAAGCTGTAAACTGACAATCTTGATCATAGAAGTCCTAACATTAGTTTTTGTGTATATAACTTCTAACACATTAAAAACTGTTTTACAGCATTGCAGAAAACATTGTACTTCATAAGGCATAAGCATCTATCAGTTTGGCAAGATTTGCACTGAATACTGAATGAAACAGCTTTCTCTAATAGAGAGACAAGCTTTTGAGCAGATTTGGGCTTGATTTCACTTCATTTGAACAGAAACACTATTTCAACATTTCTGGACTCAGAAAGCTGTAAACTGACAATCTTGATCATAGAAGTCCTAACATTAGTTTTTGTGTATATAACTTCTAACACATTAAAAACTGTTTTACAGCATTGCAGAAAACATTGTACTTCATAAGGCATAAGCATCTATCAGTTTGGCAAGATTTGCACTGAATACTGAATGAAACAGCTTTCTCTAATAGATAGACAAGCTTTTGAGCAGATTTGGGCTAGATTTCACTTCATTTGAACAGAAGTACTATTTCAGCATTACTGGACTCAGAAAGCTGTAAACTGACAATCTTGATCATTGAAGTCCTAACATAAGTTTTTGTGCATATAACTTCTAACACATTAAAAACTGTCTTACAGCATTGCAGAAAACATTGTATTTCATATGGCATAAGCATCTATCAGTTTGGCAAGATTTGCACTGAATACTGAATGAAACAGCTTTCTCTATTAGAGAGACAAGCTTTTGAGCAGATTTGGGCTAGATTTCACTTCATTTGAACAGAAGTACTATTTCAGCATTACTGGACTCAGAAAGCTGTAAACTGACAATCTTGATCATTGAAGTCCTAACATAAGTTTTTGTGCATATAACTTCTAACACATTAAAAACTGTCTTACAGTATTGCAGAAAACATTGTATTTCATATGGCATAAGCATCTATCAGTTTGGCAAGATTTGCACTGAATACTGAATGAAACAGCTTTCTCTATTAGAGAGACAAGCTTTTGAACAGATTTGGGCTTGATTTCACTTCATTTGAACAGAAACACTATTTCAACATTTCTGGACTCAGAAAGCTGTAAACTGACAATCTTGATCATTGAAGTCCTAACATTAGTTTTTGTGTATATAACTTCTAACACATTAAAAACTGTTTTACAGCATTGCAGAAAACATTGTACTTCATAAGGCATAAGCATCTATCAGTTTGGCAAGATTTGCACTGAATACTGAATGAAACAGCTTTCTCTAATAGAGAGACAAGCTTTTGAGCAGATTTGGGCTAGATTTCACTTCATTTGAACAGAAGTACTGTTTCAGCATTACTGGACTCAGAAAGCTGTAAACTGACAATCTTGATCATTGAAGTCCTAACATAAGTTTTTGTGCATATAACTTCTAACACATTAAAAACTGTCTTACAGCATTGCAGAAAACATTGTATTTCATATGGCATAAGCATCTATCAGTTTGGCAAGATTTGCACTGAATACTGAATGAAACAGCTTTCTCTAATAGAGAGACAAGCTTTTGAGCAGATTTGGGCTAGATTTCACTTCATTTGAACAGAAGTACTGTTTCAGCATTTCTGGACTCAGAAAGCTGTAAACTGACAATCTTGATCATTGAAGTCCTAACATTAGTTTTTGTGTATATAACTTCTAACACATTAAAAACTGTTTTACAGCATTGCAGAAAACATTGTACTTCATAAGGCATAAGCATCTATCAGTTTGGCAAGATTTGCACTGAATACTGAATGAAACAGCTTTCTCTATTAGAGAGACAAGCTTTTGAACAGATTTGGGCTTGATTTCACTTCATTTGAACAGAAACACTATTTCAACATTTCTGGACTCAGAAAGCTGTAAACTGACAATCTTGATCATTGAAGTCCTAACATAAGTTTTTGTGCATATAACTTCTAAC
This sequence comes from Carassius gibelio, assembly GCF_023724105.1. Lineage (NCBI taxonomy): Eukaryota > Metazoa > Chordata > Actinopteri > Cypriniformes > Cyprinidae > Carassius > Carassius gibelio. The sequence continues at coordinate 29,374,091 of NC_068383.1, read as the reverse complement.
ACATTAAAAACTGTCTTACAGTATTGCAGAAAACATTGTATTTCATATGGCATAAGCATCTATCAGTTTGGCAAGATTTGCACTGAATACTGAATGAAACAGCTTTCTCTATTAGAGAGACAAGCTTTTGAACAGATTTGGGCTTGATTTCACTTCATTTGAACAGAAACACTATTTCAACATTTCTGGACTCAGAAAGCTGTAAACTGACAATCTTGATCATTGAAGTCCTAACATTAGTTTTTGTGTATATAACTTCTAACACATTAAAAACTGTTTTACAGCATTGCAGAAAACATTGTACTTCATAAGGCATAAGCATCTATCAGTTTGGCAAGATTTGCACTGAATACTGAATGAAACAGCTTTCTCTAATAGAGAGACAAGCTTTTGAGCAGATTTGGGCTAGATTTCACTTCATTTGAACAGAAGTACTGTTTCAGCATTACTGGACTCAGAAAGCTGTAAACTGACAATCTTGATCATTGAAGTCCTAACATAAGTTTTTGTGCATATAACTTCTAACACATTAAAAACTGTCTTACAGCATTGCAGAAAACATTGTATTTCATATGGCATAAGCATCTATCAGTTTGGCAAGATTTGCACTGAATACTGAATGAAACAGCTTTCTCTAATAGAGAGACAAGCTTTTGAGCAGATTTGGGCTAGATTTCACTTCATTTGAACAGAAGTACTGTTTCAGCATTTCTGGACTCAGAAAGCTGTAAACTGACAATCTTGATCATTGAAGTCCTAACATTAGTTTTTGTGTATATAACTTCTAACACATTAAAAACTGTTTTACAGCATTGCAGAAAACATTGTACTTCATAAGGCATAAGCATCTATCAGTTTGGCAAGATTTGCACTGAATACTGAATGAAACAGCTTCCTCTAATAGAGAGACAAGCTTTTGAGCAGATTTGGGCTAGATTTCACTTCATTTGAACAGAAGTACTGTTTCAGCATTACTGGACTCAGAAAGCTGTAAACTGACAATCTTGATCATTGAAGTCCTAACATAAGTTTTTGTGCATATAACTTCTAACACATTAAAAACTGTCTTACAGCATTGCAGAAAACATTGTATTTCATATGGCATAAGCATCTATCAGTTTGGCAAGATTTGCACTGAATACTGAATGAAACAGCTTTCTCTATTAGAGAGACAAGCTTTTGAGCAGATTTGGGCTAGATTTCACTTCATTTGAACAGAAGTACTATTTCAGTATTACTGGACTCAGAAAGCTGTAAACTGACAATCTTGATCATTGAAGTCCTAACATAAGTTTTTGTGCATATAACTTCTAACACATTAAAAACTGTCTTACAGCATTGCAGAAAACATTGTATTTCATATGGCATAAGCATCTATCAGTTTGGCAAGATTTGCACTGAATACTGAATGAAACAGCTTTCTCTATTAGAGAGACAAGCTTTTGAGCAGATTTGGGCTTGATTTCACTTCATTTGAACAGAGGCACTATTTCAACATTTCTGGACTCAGAAAGCTGTAAACTGACAATCTTGATCATTGAAGTCCTAACATTAGTTTTTGTGTATATAACTTCTAACACATTAAAAACTGTTTTACAGCATTGCAGAAAACATTGTACTTCATAAGGCATAAGCATCTATCAGTTTGGCAAGATTTGCACTGAATACTGAATGAAACAGCTTTCTCTAATAGAGAGACAAGCTTTTGAGCAGATTTGGGCTAGATTTCACTTCATTTGAACAGAAGTACTGTTTCAGCATTACTGGACTCAGAAAGCTGTAAACTGACAATCTTGATCATTGAAGTCCTAACATAAGTTTTTGTGCATATAACTTCTAACACATTAAAAACTGTCTTACAGCATTGCAGAAAACATTGTATTTCATATGGCATAAGCATCTATCAGTTTGGCAAGATTTGCACTGAATACTGAATGAAACAGCTTTCTCTATTAGAGAGACAAGCTTTTGAGCAGATTTGGGCTTGATTTCACTTCATTTGAACAGAAACACTATTTTAACATTTCTGGACTCAGAAAGCTGTAAACTGACAATCTTGATCATTGAAGTCCTAACATTAGTTTTTGTGTATATAACTTCTAACACATTAAAAACTGTTTTACAGCATTGCAGAAAACATTGTACTTCATAAGGCATAAGCATCTATCAGTTTGGCAAGATTTGCACTGAATACTGAATGAAACAGCTTTCTCTAATAGAGAGACAAGCTTTTGAGCAGATTTGGGCTTGATTTCACTTCATTTGAACAGAAGTACTGTTTCAACATTTCTGGACTCAGAAAGCTGTAAACTGACAATCTTGATCATTGAAGTCCTAACATAAGTTTTTGTGCATATAACTTCTAACACATTAAAAACTGTCTTACAGCATTGCAGAAAACATTGTATTTCATATGGCATAAGCATCTATCAGTTTGGCAAGATTTGCACTGAATACTGAATGAAACAGCTTTCTCTATTAGAGAGACAAGCTTTTGAGCAGATTTGGGCTAGATTTCACTTCATTTGAACAGAAGTACTATTTCAGTATTACTGGACTCAGAAAGCTGTAAACTGACAATCTTGATCATTGAAGTCCTAACATAAGTTTTTGTGCATATAACTTCTAACACATTAAAAACTGTCTTACAGCATTGCAGAAAACATTGTATTTCATATGGCATAAGCATCTATCAGTTTGGCAAGATTTGCCCTAAATACTGAATGAAACAGCTTTCTCTATTAGAGAGACAAGCTTTTGAGCAGATTTGGGCTTGATTTCACTTCATTTGAACAGAAACACTATTTCAACATTTGTGGACTCAGAAAGCTGTAAACTGACAATCTTGATCATTGAAGTCCTAACATTAGTTTTTGTGTATATAACTTCTAACACATTAAAAACTGTTTTACAGCATTGCAGAAAACATTGTACTTCATAAGGCATAAGCATCTATCAGTTTGGCAAGATTTGCACTGAATACTGAATGAAACAGCTTTCTCTAATAGAGAGACAAGCTTTTGAGCAGATTTGGGCTAGATTTCACTTCATTTGAACAGAAGTACTGTTTCAGCATTACTGGACTCAGAAAGCTGTAAACTGACAATCTTGATCATTGAAGTCCTAACATAAGTTTTTGTGCATATAACTTCTAACACATTAAAAACTGTCTTACAGCATTGCAGAAAACATTGTATTTCATATGGCATAAGCATCTATCAGTTTGGCAAGATTTGCACTGAATACTGAATGAAACAGCTTTCTCTATTAGAGAGACAAGCTTTTGAGCAGATTTGGGCTTGATTTCACTTCATTTGAACAGAAACACTATTTCAACATTTCTGGACTCAGAAAGCTGTAAACTGACAATCTTGATCATTGAAGTCCTAACATTAGTTTTTGTGTATATAACTTCTAACACATTAAAAACTGTTTTACAGCATTGCAGAAAACATTGTACTTCATAAGGCATAAGCATCTATCAGTTTGGCAAGATTTGCACTGAATACTGAATGAAACAGCTTTCTCTAATAGAGAGACAAGCTTTTGAGCAGATTTGGGCTAGATTTCACTTCATTTGAACAGAAGTACTGTTTCAGCATTACTGGACTCAGAAAGCTGTAAACTGACAATCTTGATCATTGAAGTCCTAACATAAGTTTTTGTGCATATAACTTCTAACACATTAAAAACTGTCTTACAGCATTGCAGAAAACATTGTATTTCATATGGCATAAGCATCTATCAGTTTGGCAAGATTTGCACTGAATACTGAATGAAACAGCTTTCTCTATTAGAGAGACAAGCTTTTGAGCAGATTTGGGCTAGATTTCACTTCATTTGAACAGAAGTACTATTTCAGCATTACTGGACTCAGAAAGCTGTAAACTGACAATCTTGATCATTGAAGTCCTAACATTAGTTTTTGTGCATATAACTTCTAACACATTAAAATCTGTCTTACAGCATTGCAGAAAACATTGTATTTCATATGGCATAAGCATCTATCAGTTTGGCAAGATTTGCACTGAATACTGAATGAAACAGCTTTCTCTATTAGAGAGACAAGCTTTTGAGCAGATTTGGGCTTGATTTCACTTCATTTGAACAGAAACACTATTTTAACATTTCTGGACTCAGAAAGCTGTAAACTGACAATCTTGATCATTGAAGTCCTAACATTAGTTTTTGTGTATATAACTTCTAACACATTAAAAACTGTTTTACAGCATTGCAGAAAACATTGTACTTCATAAGGCATAAGCATCTATCAGTTTGGCAAGATTTGCACTGAATACTGAATGAAACAGCTTTCTCTAATAGAGAGACAAGCTTTTGAGCAGATTTGGGCTTGATTTCACTTCATTTGAACAGAAACACTATTTCAACATTTCTGGACTCAGAAAGCTGTAAACTGACAATCTTGATCATAGAAGTCCTAACATTAGTTTTTGTGTATATAACTTCTAACACATTAAAAACTGTTTTACAGCATTGCAGAAAACATTGTACTTCATAAGGCATAAGCATCTATCAGTTTGGCAAGATTTGCACTGAATACTGAATGAAACAGCTTTCTCTAATAGAGAGACAAGCTTTTGAGCAGATTTGGGCTTGATTTCACTTCATTTGAACAGAAACACTATTTCAACATTTCTGGACTCAGAAAGCTGTAAACTGACAATCTTGATCATAGAAGTCCTAACATTAGTTTTTGTGTATATAACTTCTAACACATTAAAAACTGTTTTACAGCATTGCAGAAAACATTGTACTTCATAAGGCATAAGCATCTATCAGTTTGGCAAGATTTGCACTGAATACTGAATGAAACAGCTTTCTCTAATAGATAGACAAGCTTTTGAGCAGATTTGGGCTAGATTTCACTTCATTTGAACAGAAGTGCTATTTCAGCATTACTGGACTCAGAAAGCTGTAAACTGACAATCTTGATCATTGAAGTCCTAACATAAGTTTTTGTGCATATAACTTCTAACACATTAAAAACTGTCTTACAGCATTGCAGAAAACATTGTATTTCATATGGCATAAGCATCTATCAGTTTGGCAAGATTTGCACTGAATACTGAATGAAACAGCTTTCTCTATTAGAGAGACAAGCTTTTGAGCAGATTTGGGCTAGATTTCACTTCATTTGAACAGAAGTACTATTTCAGCATTACTGGACTCAGAAAGCTGTAAACTGACAATCTTGATCATTGAAGTCCTAACATTAGTTTTTGTGTATATAACTTCTAACACATTAAAAACTGTTTTACAGCATTGCAGAAAACATTGTACTTCATAAGGCATAAGCATCTATCAGTTTGGCAAGATTTGCACTGAATACTGAATGAAACAGCTTTCTCTAATAGAGAGACAAGCTTTTGAGCAGATTTGGGCTTGATTTCACTTCATTTGAACAGAAACACTATTTCAACATTTCTGGACTCAGAAAGCTGTAAACTGACAATCTTGATCATAGAAG